>NW_026290912.1:2500-32500 GCF_023373465.1 Oncorhynchus keta
CTGAATGGGTTTTCTACCAGCAGCCAGAGACTAATAGATTGACCACTGCAAACAGAGAACGAAAGAGAAAGAGAGAGGGAGACAGAGAGACAGAGAGACAGAGAGAGAGAGAGACAGAGAGACAGAGAGAGAGACAGAGAGAGAGGGAGAGGGGTAGTAGCCGAACTAACTTCGTTCCTGCTGAATCCATTGCACTGTTGACTGTATAGAGCCAGAACCCCTGTATCTCCCTGTTGACTGTAAAGAGCCAGAACCCCTGTATCTCCCTGCTGACTGTATAGAGCCAGAACCCCTGTATCTCCCTGTTGACTGTATAGAGCCAGAACCCCTGTATCTCCCTGTTGACTGTATAGAGTCAGAACCCCTGTATCTCCCTGCTGTTGACTGTATAGAGCCAGAACCCCTGTATCTCCCTGTTGACTGTAAAGAGCCAGAACCCCTGTATCTCCCTGTTGACTGTATAGAGCCAGAACCCCTGTATCTCCCTGTTGACTGTAAAGAGCCAGAACCCCTGTATCTCCCTGTTGACTGTATAGAGTCAGAACCCCTGTATCTCCCTGCTGTTGACTGTATAGAGCCAGAACCCCTGTATCTCCCTGTTGACTGTAAAGAGCCAGAACCCCTGTATCTCCCTGTTGACTGTATAGAGCCAGAACCCCTGTATCTCCCTGCTGTTGACTGTATAGAGTCAGAACCCCTGTATCTCCCTGCTGTTGACTGTATAGAGCCAGAACCCCTGTATCTCCCTGCTGACTGTATAGAGCCAGAACCCCTGTATCTCCCTGTTGACTGTATAGAGCCAGAACCCCTGTATCTCCCTGCTGACTGTATAGAGCCAGAACCCCTGTATCTCCCTGTTGACTGTATAGAGCCAGAACCCCTGTATCTCCCTGTTGACTGTATAGAGTCAGAACCCCTGTATCTCCCTGCTGTTGACTGCATAGAGCCAGAACCCCTGTATCTCCCTGTTGACTGTAAAGAGCCAGAACCCCTGTATCTCCCTGCTGTTGACTGTATAGAGCCAGAACCCTGTATCTCCCTGTTGACTGTATAGAGTCAGAACCCCTGTATCTCCCTGTTGACTGTAAGAGCCAGAACCCTGTATCTCCCTGTTGACTGTAAAGAGCCAGAACCCCTGTATCTCCCTGCTGTTGACTGTATAGAGCCAGAACCCCTGTATCTCCCTGCTGTTGACTGTAAAGAGCCAGAACCCCTGTATCTCCCTGTTGACTGTATAGAGCCAGAACCCCTGTATCTCCCTGCTGTTGACTGTATAGAGCCAGAACCCTGTATCTCCCTGCTGTTGACTGTATAGACCCAGAACCCCTGTATCTCCCTGTTGACTGTATAGAGCCAGAACCCCTGTATCTCCCTGTTGACTGTATAGAGCCAGAACCCCTGTATCTCCCTGCTGTTGACTGTAAAGAGCCAGAACCCCTGTATCTCTCTGTTGCCTGTATAGAGCCAGAACCCTGTATCTCCCTGTTGACTGTAAAGAGCCAGGACCCCTGTATCTCCCTGTTGACTGTAAGAGCCAGAACCCCTGTATCTCCCTGTTGACTGTAAAGAGCCAGAACCCCTGTATCTCCCTGTTGACTGTATAGAGCCAGAACCCCTGTATCTCCCTGTTGACTGTAAAGAGCCAGAACCCTGTATCTCCCTGTTGACTGTATAGAGCCAGAACCCTGTATCTCCCTGTTGACTGTATAGAGCCAGAACCCCTGTATCTCCCTGTTGACTGTAAAGAGCCAGAACCCCTGTATCTCCCTGTTGACTGTATAGAGCCAGAACCCCTGTATCTCCCTGTTGACTGTATAGAGCCAGAACCCCTGTATCTCCCTGTTGACTGTATAGAGCCAGAACCCCTGTATCTCCCTGTTGACTGTAAAGAGCAGAACCCTGTATCTCCTGTTGACTGTATAGAGCCAGAACCCCTGTATCTCCCTGCTGTTGACTGTATAGAGCCAGAACCCCTGTATCTCCCTTTTGACTGTATAGAGCCAGAACCCCTGTATCTCCCTGTTGTTGACTGTAAAGAGCAAGAACCCCTGTATCTCCCTGTTGACTGTATAGAGCCAGAACCCTGTATCTCCCTGTTGCTGACTGTATAGAGCCAGAACCCCTGTATCTCCCCTGTTGACTGTATAGAGCCAGAACCCCTGTATCTCCCTGTTGACTGTAAAGAGCCAGAACCCCTGTATCTCCCTGTTGACTGTATAGAGCCAGAACCCCTGTATCTCCCTGTTGACTGTATAGAGCCAGAACCCTGTATCTCCCTGTTGACTGTATAGAGCCAGAACCCCTGTATCTCCCCTGTTGACTGTATAGAGCCAGAACCCTGTATCTCCCTGCTGTTGACTGTAAAGAGCCAGAACCCCTGTATCTCCCTGTTGTTGACTGTATAGAGCCAGAACCCCTGTATCTCCCTGTTGACTGTAAAGAGCCAGAACCCTGTATCTCCCTGCTGTTGACTGTAAAGAGCCAGAACCCCTGTATCTCCCTGTTGACTGTAAAGAGCCAGAACCCCTGTATCTCCCTGCTGCTGACTGTATAGAGCCAGAACCCTGTATCTCCCCTGTTGACTGTATAGAGCCAGAACCCCTGTATCTCCCTGTTGACTGTAAAGAGCCAGAACCCCTGTATCTCCCTGCTGTTGACTGTAAGAGCCAGAACCCCTGTATCTCCCTGTTGACTGTAAAGAGCCAGAACCCCTGTATCTCCCTGTTGACTGTAAAGAGCCAGAACCCCTGTTTCTCCCTGTTGACTGTAAAGAGCCAGAACCCTGTATCTCCCTGCTGTTGACTGTATAGAGCCAGAACCCCTGTATCTCCCTGCTGTTGACTGTATAGAGCCAGAACCCCTGTATCTCCCTGTTGACTGTAAAGAGCCAGAACCCTGTATCTCCCTGCTGTTGACTGTGAAGAGCCAGAACCCCTGTATCTCCCTGTTGACTGTAAAGAGCCAGAACCCCTGTATCTCCCTGCTGGTGACTGTATAGAGCCAGAACCCCTGTATCTCCCTGTTGACTGTATAGAGCCAGAACCCCTGTATCTCCCTGCTGTTGACTGTATAGAGCCAGAACCCCTGTATCTCCCTGTTGACTGTAAGAGCCAGAACCCCTGTATCTCCCTGCCGTTGACTGTATAGAGCCAGAACCCCTGTATCTCCCTGTTGACTGTATAGAGCCAGAACCCTGTATCTCCCTGTTGACTGTATAGAGCCAGAACCCCTGTATCTCCCTGTTGACTGTATAGAGCCAGAACCCCTGTATCTCCCTGTTGACTGTAAAGAGCCAGAACCCTGTATCTCCTGTTGACTGTATAGAGCCAGAACCCCTGTATCTCCCTGTTGACTGTGAAGAGCCAGAACCCCTGTATCTCCCTGTTGACTGTAAGAGCCAGAACCCCTGTATCTCCCTGTTGACTGTATAGAGCCAGAACCCTGTATCTCCCTGTTGACTGTATAGAGCCAGAACCCCTGTATCTCCCTGTTGACTGTGAAGAGCCAGAACCCCTGTATCTCCCTGTTGACTGTATAGAGCCAGAACCCCTGTATCTCCTGCTGTTGACTGTATAGAGCCAGAACCCCTGTATCTCCCTGTTGACTGTATAGAGCCAGAACCCCTGTATCTCCCTGCTGTTGACTGTATAGAGCCAGAACCCCTGTATCTCCCTGTTGACTGTAAAGAGCCAGAACCCCTGTATCTCCCTGTTGACTGTATAGAGCCAGAACCCCTGTATCTCCCTGTTGTTGACTGTATAGAGCCAGAACCCCTGTTCCTCCCTGTTGACTGTATAGAGCCAGAACCCCTGTATCTCCCTGTTGACTGTATAGAGCCAGAACCCTGTATCTCCCTGCTGTTGACTGTATAGAGCCAGAACCCCTGTATCTCCCTGTTGACTGTAAAGAGCCAGAACCCCTGTATCTCCTGCTGTTGACTGTATAGAGCCAGAAACCCTGTATCTCCCTGTTGACTGTATAGAGCCAGAACCCCTGTATCTCCCTGTTGACTGTATAGAGCCAGAACCCTGTATCTCCCTGCTGTTGACTGTAAAGAGCCAGAACCCTGTATCTCCCTGTTGACTGTAAATAGCCAGAACCCCTGTATCTCCCTGCTGTTGACTGTATAGTGCCAGAACCCCTGTATCTCCCTGTTGACTGTATAGAGTCAGAACCCCTGTATCTCCCTGTTGACTGTAAAGAGCCAGAACCCCTGTATCTCCCTGTTGACTGTAAAGAACCAGAACCCCTGTATCTCCCTGCTGTTGACTGTAAAGAGCCAGAACCCCTGTATCTCCCTGTTGACTGTATAGAGCCAGAACCCCTGTATCTCACTGTTGACTGTATAGAGCCAGAACCCCTGTATCTCCCTGTTGACTGTAAAGAGCCAGAACCCCTGTATCTCCCTGTTGACTGTAAAGAGCGAGAACCCCTGTATCTCCCTGCTGTTGACTGTATAGAGCCAGAACCCTGTATCTCCCTGTTGACTGTAAGAGCCAGAACCCCTGTATCTCCCTGTTGACTGTATAGAGCCAGAACCCCTGTATCTCCCTGTTGACTGTATAGAGCCAGAACCCCTGTATCTCCCTGCTGTTGACTGTAAAGAGCCAGAACCCCTGTATCTCCCTGTTGACTGTAAAGAGCCAGAACCCCTGTATCTCCCTGGTGTTGACTGTATAGAGCCAGAACCCCTGTATCTCCCTGTTGACTGTAAAGAGCCAGAACCCTGTATCTCCCTGTTGACTGTATAGAGCCAGAACCCCTGTATCTCCCTGTTGACTGTATAGAGCCAGAACCCCTGTATCTCCTGTTGACTGTATAGAGCCAGAACCCCTGTATCTCCCTGTTGACTGTATAGAGCCAGAACCCCTGTATCTCCCTGTTGACTGTATAGAGCCAGAACCCCTGTATCTCCCTGTTGACTGTAAAGAGCCAGAACCCCTGTATCTCCCTGTTGACTGTAAAGAGCCAGAACCCTGTATCTCCCTGCTGTTGACTGTATAGAGCCAGAACCCCTGTATCTCCCTGTTGACTGTATAGAGCCAGAACCCCTGTATCTCCCTGTTGACTGTATAGAGCCAGAACCCCTGTATCTCCCTGCTGTTGACTGTAAAGAGCCAGAACCCTGTATCTCCCCTGTTGACTGTATAGAGCCAGAACCCCTGTATCTCCCTGTTGACTGTAAAGAGCCAGAACCCTGTATCTCCCTGTTGACTGTATAGAGCCAGAACCCCTGTATCTCCCTGTTGACTGTATAGAGCCAGAACCCCTGTATCTCCCTGCTGTTGACTGTAAAGAGCCAGAACCCCTGTATCTCCCTGTTGACTGTAAAGAGCCAGAACCCCTGTATCTCCCTGGTGTTGACTGTATAGAGCCAGAACCCCTGTATCTCCCTGTTGACTGTATAGAGCCAGAACCCCTGTATCTCCCTGTTGACTGTATAGAGCCAGAACCCTGTATCTCCCTGTTGACTGTAAAGAGCCAGAACCCTGTATCTCCCTGTTGACTGTAAAGAGCCAGAACCCCTGTATCTCCCTGCTGTTGACTGTATAGAGCCAGAACCCCTGTATCTCCCTGTTGACTGTAAGAGCCAGCACCCCTGTATCTCCCTGCTGATTGTAAAGAGCCAGAACCCTGTATCTCCCTGCTGTTGACTGTATAGAGCCAGAATCCCTGTATCTCCCTGTTGACTGTAAAGAGCCAGGACCCTGTATCTCCCTGTTGACTGTATAGAGCCAGAACCCCTGTATCTCCCCTGTTGACTGTATAGAGCCAGAACCCTGTATCTCCCTGTTGACTGTATAGAGCCAGAACCCCTGTATCTCCCTGTTGACTGTATAGAGCCAGAACCCCTGTATCTCCCTGTTGACTGTATAGAGCCAGAACCCCTGTTTCTCCCTGTTGACTGTATAGAGCCAGAACCCCTGTTTCTCCCTGTTGACTGTATAGAGCCAGAACCCTGTTTCTCCCTGTTGACTGTATAGAGCCAGAACCCCTGTATCTCCCTGTTGACTGTAAAGAGCCAGAACCCCTGTATCTCCCTGTTGACTGTATAGAGCCAGAACCCCTGTATCTCCTGCTGACTGTATAGAGCCAGAACCCCTGTATCTCCCTGTTGACTGTACAGAGCCAGAACCCCTGTATCTCCCTGTTGACTGTATAGAGCCAGAACCCTGTATCTCCCTGTTGACTGTATAGAGCCAGAACCCACACACGGCTGTTCTGTTCACCAACATGGCCACTCCAGGACACGTCTAAAATGACCTAATTAACCTGACCAAATGTCCTGCTCATTAATGCCTCTTACAGTATCCTCTGTTCTGTAAACACACACACACACACACGCACGCACTGCACACACACACGCACGCACGCACGCACACACACACACACACACACACACACTACAACACACACACACACACACACACACACACACACACACACACAGAATAGAACACACACACACACACACTCAATAGCACACAGACTCTCACACACACTAGCACACACACACACACACACACACACACACACACGCACACACAGACCCAGCTGACATCATGTTGGCGGTCCGTCTATGTGATGTGTCATGATGTCAGCTGGCCTTAGCAGGAAAGCCAGTCAGCTGGAGAAATGACTGTTGTCACTTCAGTTTCAACCAAAGCTGAACAGGCCAGTACTGCTGTGTGTGTGTGTGTGTGTGTGTGTGTGTGTGTGTGTGTGTGTGTGTGTGTGTGTGTGTGAACTGTACACACACACACACACACACAGGTGTGTGCAGACACACACACACACACACACATCTGTGCACCAACATGTGTGTTTGTAAACACAGAACTATAAATAATGTAACTGTAAACCAACCATGAGTGCCCTCTCACACATATCATTATCTCTGTGTGTCCCAATCAGACGTGGAGAGAGAGAGAGAAGGGAGAGAGAGAGAAGGAGAGAGAGAGAGAGATTGTCATGAGAGATGGAGGGAGAGAGAGAGAGAGTGAGAGAGAGTGAAAGGAGAGAGAGGGGAGAGAAACTCAGAGAGAGGAGACCCTCCTGAGAGGAGAGAGAGAGAGAGAGAGTGTGGGTTGAGAGACAGAGAACTATACGAGAGAGAGAGAGAGAGAGAGAGAGAGAGAGAGAGAGAGAGAGAGATCATTAGAGTCCCAAGAGGAGAGAGAGAAGGAGAGAGAGAGAGACCTACAGCAGAGCCTGGACCTGCTAGACCAGTACTGTCAGGCCCCGTCAGCAAATCCCAAAGATACTAAAATAATGATTTTCCAGATTTTACTTAAAAATCAATATGATTTTCTGGATTTTTTTTCGATTCCGTCTCTCACAGTTGAAGTATGATTAAAAAAAATTACAGACCTCTACATGCTTTGTAAGTAGATATCTTTGCAAAATCGGCAGTGTATCAAATACTTGTTCTCCCCACTGTATATAGAGTACTGTACACACTACAATTACTGAGGTTTGGGGATATAGAGTACTGTACACACTACAATTACAAACAGGTTTAAATATATAGAGTACTGTACACACTACAATTACTGAGGTTTAAATATATAGAGTACTGAACACTACAATTACTGAGGTTTAAATATATAGAGTACTGTACACTACAATTACTGAGGTTTAAATATATAGAGTACTGCAAACACTACAATTACTGAGGTTTAAATATATAGTTTTTGTGTACACACTACAATTACTGAGGTTTAAATTTATAGAGTACTGTACACCCCACACACCACTGAGGTTTGTTTTATCATCAGAGAGTACTGCACACTACAATTACTGAGGTTTAAAGATATAGTCTACTGTAAACACTACAATTACTGAGGTTTAAATACATAGAGTACTGTACACACTACAATTACTGAGGTTAAAATATAAGTTCAACTGTACACCTTAATGAGGCAGTGAATGAACTGAGAGAGAAAGCAGGGCATTCTACGACAGATGTGTGTTTTTGCCATTAAAAACAACTATTCAAATTGAAATATTAAAATGTGTCTAAAACTAATTGAATGTGTCACTAAACTAATTGTATGTTTTAAGCCAGTGAGGTGTGGAGTCCACTTACCAAAACAAGACCCTCTGATGAGGACAGGCTACCCGTCCTGTTGGGGAGGATGCAGAGAGCTGTGGGTTGGCAGACCACCTACATTGCTGCCTGTTCATAAGATGACAGACCAATGTGTACCTTGCATCGTTTCCTGTGCGTGTGTGTGTGTGTGTGAACACCTCTTCCTGACCTGTTCTTATAGGACTGTTACCCTGAAGGATACAGACCGTATTCAAGGGTAGAACAGACCACAGTTTACAGCTGTTACCTACACATCAATTTGTACACACACACACACACACACAGAACCGTGAGTAATCTAGTGTGGCCATTATATTGTCAGGTCAGAAAACAGTAAACGTAGTAAGTAAAGTAAGTCTGTTTAAATCCCAGCTATTTGTGTGTGTGTGTGTGTAGTAAAAGTCTGTTTTCTGGATTTTGATAATTAGTGGGTAAAGCAATTCTGCTCTGCATGCATTATTTGGTGTTCTACGTTGTACACGGAGGATATCTTTGCAGAATTCTGCAGTGCAGAGTCTCGATTTGGTGTTTGTCCCATTTTGTAGTAAAGTCTTGTTGGTAAATGCAGGTATTAAGACCTCACAACCAGTGTAAAGGGCAATGGGCTCTATGACTAAATTCAAGTATTTTTAGCCAAATCTATAGTGTAGTAAAGTAGTGTGGTAAAGCAGTGTAGTAGTGTAGTAAAGCAGTGTGGCTGTTAATAAATGTCTCTCTCTCTCTCTACCTCATCCCTTCCTACCCTCCTCCTCCACTCCTCCCCTACTCCTTTCTCAGTCGCGTGGCAGGGGTGGTGTGTGTGTGTGTGTTTGTTTGTGTGTGTTGAGTCAAGAGGAGACCTCTCTCTCTCCTCAACCTATCAGACCCTTATCTCAGATCTGGCCTAGCCAATCACAAGCCTTATCTTATCTGCATCTTCAATAGCACTAACCTGATGATTCGAATGGGGTTGGGAGAGAGAGAGAGAGAGAGAGAGAGAGAGAGAGAGAGAGAGAGAGAGAGAGAGAGAGAGAGAGAGAGAGAGAGAGAGAGAGAGAGAGAGAGAGAGAGAGAGAGAGAGAGAGAGAGAGAGAGAGAGAGAGAGAGAGAGAGAGAGAGGGAGAGAGAGAGAGAGAGACTTATGGGTAGCTCAGTTGGTAGAGCATGGCGCTTGTAACGCCAGGATTGTGGGTTCGATTCCTGGGACCACCCATATGTAGAATGTATGCACACATGACTGTAAGTCCTTTGGATAAAAGCGTCTGCTAAATGGCATATATTATTATATATTATAGAGAGAGAGAGGTAGGGAGAGAGAAACAGAGAGAGAGAGAGAGAGAGAGAGAGGTAGGGAGAGAGAGAGAGTGGGAGAAGACAGAAAAGTGAAAATGAGACACATAGAGAGATGGAGGGAGGGAGGGAGGGAGGGAGGGAGCTGGAGTACAGAAATAGACCAAATTCAAACTACCATTTAATGCAGAGAGAAAAACACCTGGATTGGTGTGTGTGTGTGTGTGTGTGTGAGAGAGAGAGAGAGTTAATGAAAGAGCTAGAGAGCCTCTCCTCAGTATTAAATAAAAAGGAGAAGCCTCTTCATTATTCATATCAAGTCACAAGTGTGTGTGTGTGTGTGTGTGTGTGTGTGTGTGTGTGTGTGTGTGTGTGTGTGTGTGTGTGTGTGTGTGTGTGTGTGTGTGTGTGTGTGTGTGTGTGTGTGTGTGAGAGTGTGAGACTCTAATCATGGGTTTTTAAATACGGCCACTTGCAAGACCTGGACATGTTTTCACAAAGAGAGCTTACTGCTCAGAGAGAGGGAGAGAGAGTGAGAGAGGGACAGAGAGAGAGAGAGAGAGGAGAGGGAGAGAGAGGGAGAGGAGAGAGAGAGAGAGAGAGAGAGAGAGAGAGAGAGAGAGAGAGAGAGAGAGAGAGAGAGAGGAGAGAGAGAGAGAGAGAGGAGAGAGAGAGAGAGAGAGAGGAGAGAGAGAGAGGGAGAGAGAGAGAGAGAGAGAGAGAGAGAGAGAGAGAGAGAGAGAGAGAGAGAGAGAGAGAGAGAGAGAGAGAGAGAGAGAGAGAGAGAGAGAGAGAGAGAGAGAGAGAGAGAGAGAGAGAGAGCCCCTCAGCCCTCTGAAGGATTTGAAACTTTGAAAAGTAGGTCAACAAAGTCTCCTCTCCTCTCCTCTCCTCTCCTCTCCTCTCCTCTCCTCTCCTCTCCTCTCCTCTCCTCTCCTCTCCTCTCCTCTCCCTCCTCTCTCTTATCAGGACAGGTGTTTGAATGTTTGTGCACCTGATGTGCAGGCTTGAATGTGTGTGTTTTGGTGTGAGTGTTTATGGGGGGGGGGTTGTGTGTGTGTGGTGTGTGTGTGTTTAGGTGTGCGTGACCCAGTTGATGTGTGGTTCTACATCCCACCCCTCTCTATGTTACTATGTCTCTTACTGAACACGTGTGTGTGTGTGTGTGTGTGTGTGTGTGTGTGTGTGTGTGTGTGTGTGTGTGTGTGTGTGTGTGTGTGTGTGTGTGTGTGTGTGTGTGTGTGTGTGTGTGTGTGTGTGTGTGTGTGTGTGTGTGTGGTCGTGTGTGTGTGTGTGTGTGTGTGTGTGTGTGTGTGTGTGTGTGTGTGTGTGTGTGTGTGTGTGTGTGTGTGTGTGTGTGTGTGTGTGTGTGTGTGTGTGTGTGTGGTCGTGACCCAGTTGAGTCTTTCCCTCTCCTGCGTGTGAGTGATGATCCACAGATGGTTCTCACAGCTCACCACACCAGTCAGACGACGTTACCGTCCGTGCTTACACAACGCTCTGTCAGACCTCCGTAAGGCCTTTATAAGGCTTCATAGTGCTCCGTAAGGCCTTTATAAGGCTTCACTACACTGTCAGACCTCCGTAAGGCCTTTATAAGGCTTCATAGTGCCCTGTTAGGCCTTTATAAGGCTTCATAGTGCTCTGTTAGGCCTTTATAAGGCTTCATAGTGCTCTGTTAGGCCTTTATAAGGCTTCATAGTGCTCTGTTAGGCCTTTAGCAACATGATCAGACCTTTATAAGGCTTCATAGTGCTCTGTTAGGCCTTTATAAGGCTTCATAGTGCTCTGTTAGGCCTTTAGCAACATGATCAGACCTTTACCTTTATAAGGGCTCAGTGATGATACACAAAGCTCCACCAGAACAACACAACACTGTAAGGCCTCTATAATGCCTTATGATGCTTTATAATGCCACAAAGACTCAACTCAGTATGGCGTCCGCAAAGCTCCACCAGAACAACACAACACTGTATAATGCTTTATAATGCCTTATGATGCTTTATAATGCCAATCAATGCTCAGTATTGCATTCACAACACTGTAAGGCCTTTATAATGCCTTATAATGCCAATCAATGCTCAGTATTGCATTCACAACACTGTAAGGCCTTTATAATGCCACTCAATGCTCAGTATGGCGTCCGCAACACTGTAAGGCCTTTATAATGCCTTATAATGCCAATCAATGCTCAGTATTGCATTCACAACACTGTAAGGCCTTTATAATGCCTTATAATGCCAATCAATGCTCAGTATTGCATTCACAACACTGTAAGGCCTTTATAATGCCTTATAATGCCACTCAATGCTCAGTATGGTGTTCACAACACTGTAAGGCCTTTATAATGCCACTCAATGCTCAGTATGGTGTTCACAACACTGTAAGGCCTTATAATTTATAATGCCAATCAATGCTCAGTATTGCATTCACAACACTGTAAGGCCTTTATAATGCCTTATAATGCCACTCAATGCTCAGTATGGTGTTCACAACACTGTAAGGCCTTTATAATGCCAATCAATGCTCAGTATGGTGTTCACAACACTGTTAGGCCTTTATAATGCCTTATAATGCCACTCAATGCTCAGTATGGTGTTCACAACACTGTAAGGCCTCTATAATGCCTTATAATGCCAATCAATGCTCAGTATTGCATTCACAACACTGTAAGGCCTTTATAATGCCTTATAATGCCACTCAATGCTCAGTATTGCATTCACAACACTGTAAGGCCTTTATAATGCCTTATAATGCCAATCAATGCTCAGTATGGCGTTCACAACACTGTAAGGCCTTTATAATGCCTTATAATGCCAATCAATGCTCAGTATGGCGTTCACAACACTGTAAGGCCTTTATAATGCCTTATAATGCCTTATAATGCCACTCAATGCTCAGTATGGCGTTCACAACACTGTAAGGCCTTTATAATGCCTTATAATGCCAATCAATGCTCAGTATGGCGTTCACAACACTGTAAGGCCTTTATAATGCCTTATAATGCCAATCAATGCTCAGTATGGTGTTCACAACACTGTTAGGCCTTTATAATGCCTTATAATGCCAATCAATGCTCAGTATGGTGTTCACAACACTGTTAGGCCTTTATAATGCCTTATAATGCCAATCAATGCTCAGTATGGCGTTCACAACACTGTAAGGCCTTTATAATGCCACTCAATGCTCAGTATGGCGTTCACAACACTGTAAGGCCTTTATAATGCCTTATAATGCCAATCAATGCTCAGTATGGCGTTCACAACACTGTAAGGCCTTTATAATGCCTTATAATGCCACTCAATGCTCAGTATGGCGTTCACAACACTGTAAGGCCTTTATAATGCCTTATAATGCCAATCAATGCTCAGTATGGCGTTCACAACACTGTAAGGCCTTTATAATGCCTTATAATGCCACTCAATGCTCAGTATGTGCGTTCACAACACTGTAAGGCCTTTATAATGCCTTATAATGCCAATCAATGGTCAGTATGGCGTTCACAACACTGTAAGGCCTTTATAGAATTAAAAAATATTAATTCCATGTCTTTTATGCATTTTTTCCACTTTCAAATTATCCTGCGGGCCTATAATGCCAATCAATGGTCAGTATGGCGTTCACAACACCTGTAAGGCCTTTATAATGCCTTATAATGCCTTATAATGCCACTCAAAGCTCAGTATAGTGTTTGCAGCCCTTTTTAATTCTTTACAGCATTTCCTAATCCTTTACAGCACTTCACAATCCTTTACAGCACTTCACAATCCTTTACATCACTTTATAATCCTTTACAGCACTTCATAATCCTTTACAGCACTTCACAATCCTTTACAGCACTTCACAATCCTTTACATCACTTTATAATCCTTTACAGCACTTCATAATCCTTTACAGCACTTCATAATCCTTTACAGCACTTCATAAAGTGTTGTGAGGACCACAGCAAAGACATACAGTATAATGCTTTACAATGCTGTCTGTGTAAAGTGTGTTATTCTGTGGTCGTGTGTGTGTGTGTGTGTGTTTGTGTGTGCGTCCGTCTGGCCCTGTGGTTGACACACGTCTCCTGATGGCGTGCTCCCAGGGATCTCTCTCTCTGCCAGCCAATGACAGCCAATTATCCAGCAGGCGCTGGCAGCCAATCAAACGAAGGGAGAGGGAGAGCTTAGCTAGAATGTCTTTATGTGGTTCTACTATAAACCAAGTGTGACTACCAGCTGAGCTCTAAAGTCTTGTTACAATCAAAATATGTCTTCCTGAGGTGTCTTATTGTCCCTTATAGGACATTTAAATATGTCTTCCTGCTGTGTCTTACTGTCCCTTATAGGACATTTAAATATGTCTTCCTGAGGTGTCTAATTGTCCCTTATAGGACATTTAAATATGTCTTCCTGAGGTGTCTTATTGTCCCTTATAGAACATTTAAATATGTCTTCCTGAGGTGTCTTATTGTCCCTTATAGAACATTTAAATATGTCTTCCTGATGTGTCTAATTGTCCCTTATAGGACATTTAAATATGTCTTCCTGAGGTGTCTTATTGTCCCTTATAGGACATTTAAAATATGTCTTCCTGAGGTGTCTAATTGTCCCTTATAGGACATTTAAATATGTCTTCCTGAGGTGTCTTATTGTCCCTTATAGGACATTTAAAATATGTCTTCCTGAGGTGTCTAATTGTCCCTTACAGAACATTTAAATATGTCTTCCTGAGGTGTCTAATTGTCCCTTACAGAACATTTAAATATGTCTTCCTGAGGTGTCTAATTGTCCCTTATAGAACATTTAAATATGTCTTCCTGAGGTGTCCAATTGTCCCTTACAGAACATTTAAAATATGTCTTTCTGATGTGTGTTATTTTCCCTTATAGAACATTTTAAATATGTTGATGCTGGTTGTTATTTGGTTCCCTGACTTCTCTACAGACAGTCATTGTGACGTTATCCCCTGGCCACATATTGACTGCTGGGTGCAGATAAGGGGGATGAGAGAATGGAAGAGAGGCGAGAGAGAAGGGAGGAAGAATTATGGATGTGTTGTGTGAGCTGCAGACAACCTTCCGTCAGAGCCCTGCAGGCTAGCCAGGTAGAGAGAGACATCATCACCATTAGAGCCCTGCAGGCTAGCCAGGTAGCGCCAGGTAGAGAGACATCATCACCATTAGAGCCCTGCAGGCTAGCCAGGTATCGCCAGGTAGAGAGAGACCTCATCACCATTAGAGCCCTGCAGGCTAGCCAGGTATCGCCAGGTAGAGAGAGAGACCTCATCACCTGTTAGAGCCCTGCAGGCTAGCCAGGTATCGCCAGGTAGAGAGAGACATCATCACCATTAGAGCCCTGCAGGCTAGCCAGGTATCGCCAGGTAGAGAGAGACATCATCACCATTAGAGCCCTGCAGGCTAGCCAGGTATCGCCAGGTAGAGAGAGACCTCATCACCTATTAGAGCCCTGCAGGCTAGCCAGGTATCGCCAGGTAGAGAGAGACATCATCACCATTAGAGCCCTGCAGGCTAGCCAGGTATCGCCAGGTAGAGAGAGAGACCTCATCACCTGTTAGAGCCCTGCAGGCTAGCCAGGTAGAGAGAGACATCATCACCATTAGAGCCCTGCAGGCTAGCCAGGTAGCGCCAGGTAGAGAGACATCATCACCATTAGAGCCCTGCAGGCTAGCCAGGTATCGCCAGGTAGAGAGAGACATCATCACCATTAGAGCCCTGCAGGCTAGCCAGGTATCGCCAGGTAGAGAGAGACATCATCACCATTAGAGCCCTGCAGGCTAGCCAGGTATCGCCAGGTAGAGAGAGACATCATCACCATTAGAGCCCTGCAGGTTAGCCAGGTAGAGAGAGACAGCATCACCATTGGGAAAAGCCCTGCAGGTTTGCCAGGTAACAGCAGACAGCATCCTCAATGAAAGCAATGTACAGGAGCCAGGTCAAATTGGCTTTTACCAGAGAGACAGCATCACCATTAGATCCCTGCAGGTTAGCCTTAATTGACAGACAATCATCACCATTAGCAAAGCCCTGCTTTGTTGTTCAAAAAGCCAGGTCAATTTGGCATGAGGGACAGCATCAAACGTTGCCCTGGAAGGTTTGCCAGGTAAAACAGAGACAGCATCACCATTAGAGCCCTGCAGGTTTGCCAGGTAAAATTGAGACATCATCACCATTAGAGCCCTGCAGGTTTGCCAGGTAGACAGAGAGAGACATCATCACCATTAGAGCCCTGCAGGTTTGCCGGGTAGAGAGAGACATCATCACCATTAGAGCCCCTGCTAGAAGAAGTCAAATGTCTGCAGGTTTGCTGATGATCTGAGAGACTGTCATCACCATTAGAGCCCTGCAGGATCTTATAGCCAGATTCTGTCAGACCTGAGGCCCTGACATCATCACCATTAGAGCCCTAATGGTGTTCCAGGTCGAGTCACCAGACAGCATCACCATTAGAGCCCTGCTGGTTAGAGCCAGGTAGAAGAGACATCATCACCATTAGAGCCCTGCTGGTTCCACAAAGTGTAGCATCGTGAGAGAAAGACATCATCACGGTTTCATTCTACTTCTCTCAAAAGTTGTATTTTTCTCCAATTCTATATGTAAACCAGCTTGTCTCAATCTTTCTTTATGGTGTGGACAAACAGGCACATGGAGGTGCTCTCTGTCTTCCTCTCTCCTCCCTCAAATTCCTCCCTCTCAAAAATATCCTCCTCTCGTAAAATCCCTCCCTCTCTTCCTCTCTCTCTTCCTCTCTCCCTCCCTCTCTTCCTCTCTTCCCCTCCCTCTCTACAACCCCTCGATTCTCTCTCTCTCCCTCCCTCTCTTCCTCCCTCTCTACCTCTCTCTCTCCCTCCCTCTCTTCCTCTCTCTCTCCCTCCCTCTCTTCCTCCCTCTCTTCCTCTCTCTCTCCCTCCCTCTCTTCCTCTCTCACATTCCCTAACCTCTCTCTCCCCCTCCCTCTCTTCCTCAGAGCCCTCCCTCCCTCTCTTCCACTCTCCCTCCCTCCTTCTCTTCCTCTCTCCCTCCCTGAGCTCTCCTCTCTCCATCCCTCTCTTCCTCAGACTCTCTCCCTCCCTCTCTCCCTCCCTCTCTTTCTCTGGAAACTCTCTCCCTCCCTCTCTTCCTCTCTCTCTTTCTCTCCGATCCACAAAGAATTCGGGAAAACTCTCTCCCTCTGGGTGAAATTCCTCTCCCTCCCTCTCTCCCTCCCTCTCTTCCTCTCTCATTGTAAATCCCTCTCTTCCTCTCTCTCTTTCTCTCAGCCTCTCAGGGTTATGTGCAGCAGACTATAGTTGAATGAATCATTGACTGTAGCATATGTGTTCTGTATTTTATCTGTGTGTGTAATGTATCCCTGTGTGTATGTATGTGTGTATATATGTATATGTGTGTGTGTGTGTGTGTATATGTGTATGTATATATGTGTGTATGTGTGTGTTGTATTTAATGGGTAGATATCCATTATGACATTTGTAAGGTGTGTGGGTATGTTTTGAAACTGTGTAAGAGTTTATGTTAATTTGTGTTACAGGCTGTCACTTTGTAGGGTTTTGTTGACATTTGCCCAACACCAACACTGTTTTGCCAATAAACCTGATTGTTTCTAATTTTGACAATCATCAAGACCAGTTAAATCATCTGTGTTCCCTCGCTGGGTTGGAACTAAACAGTGCACTCTGTTATCTATCATTAGGATATTCATGACAGCTCTATTAGGCCCTGGTCACCAGGTAGGGGTATAGACAGTGTTTCCATTGGCCCTGGTCAGCCAGGTAGGGGTATAGACTAGTGTTTCCATGGTCCTGCAGTCCCAGGTAGTGGTATAGACCTATGGTCCTGGTCACCAGGTAGTGGTATAGACCAGTGTTTCTTGGTCCTGGTCACCAGTAGTGGTATAGACTAGTGTTTCATGGTCCTGGTCACCAGTAGTGGAGACCAGGTTTGCCAGGTAGGTCCTGGTCAGCATAGTGGTTAGACCAGTGTTTATATGGTCCTGAGTCACCAGTAGTGGTATAGACCAGTGTTTCTATGGTCCTGGTCACCAGTAGAGCCCTGACCAGTGTTTATAGGTAGGTCCTGGTCATCAGTGTGGTAGAGCCCCAGTGTTTGCCAGGTCCTGGTCACCAGTAGTGGTGTAGACATCAGTGTTTATATGGTCCTGGTCACCAGTAGTGGTATAGACTAGTGTTTCTATGGTCCTGGTCACCAGTAGTGGTATAGACCAGTGTTTATATGGTCCTGGTTGCCAGGTAGTGGTATAGACCAGTGTTTAGAGCCCCCTGGTCTTCACCAGAGTGGTATAGACCAGTGTAGAGCCCATGGTCCTGGTCACCTGTAGTGGTATAGACCAGTGTTTCTATGGTCCTGGTCACCAGTAGTGGTATAGACCAGTGTTTCTATTCCTGGTCACCAGTCAGTGGTATAGACCAGTGTTTATATGGTCCTGGTCACCAGTAGTGGTATAGACCAGTGTTTATATGGTCCTGGTCACCAGGTAGGGGTATAGACTAGTGTTTCTATGGTCCTGGTCACCAGGTAGGGGTATAGACTAGTGTTTCTATGGTCCTGGTCACCAGTAGTGGTATAGACCAGTGTTTATATGGTCCTGGTCACCAGTAGTGGTATAGACCAGTGTTTCTATGGTCCTGGTCACCAGTAGTGGTATAGACCAGTGTTTCTATGGTCCTGGTCACCAGTAGTGGTATAGACCAGTGTTTATATGGTCCTGGTCACCAGTAGTGGTATAGACCAGTGTTTCTATGGTCCTGGTCACCAGTAGTGGTATAGACCAGTGTTTATATGGTCCTGGTCACCAGTAGTGGTATAGACCAGTGTTTCTATGGTCCTGGTCACCAGTAGTGGTATAGACCATCAGGACTGAGATGTAGGGAATAGGGTTCTATTGGATCAGTCCTTTGTCTCATCCTGGGATGTAGAATAGGGTTCTATTGGATCAGTCCTTTGGGTTATCCCTGAGATGTGAATTTCTATTGGATCAGTCCTTTGGGTTATCAGGACTGAGATGTAGAATAGGGTTCTATTGGATCAGTCCTTTGTCTCATCCAGAATGTTCTATTGGATCAGTCCATTGGGTTATCAGGACTGGGATGTAGGGAATAGGGTTCTATTGGATCAGTCCTTTGTCTCATCAGGACTGAGATGTAGGGAATAGGGTTCTATTGGATCAGTCCTTTGTCTCATCAGGACTGGGATGTAGGGAATAGGGTTCTATTGGATCAGTGTTGTATTTTGTCTCATCAGGACTGGGATGTAGGGAATAGGAGTTCTATTGGATCAGTCCTTTGTCTCATCAGGACTGGGATGTAGGGAATAGGGTTCTATTGGATCAGTCCTTTGTCTCATCAGGACTGGGATGTAGGGAATAGGGTTCTATTGGATCAGTCCTTTGTCTCATCAGGACTGGGATGTAGGGGAATAGGTTCTATTGGATCAGTCCTTTGTCTCATCAGGACTGGGATGTAGGGAATAGGGTTCTATTGGATCAGTCCTTTGTCTCATCAGGACTGGGATGTAGGGAATAGAGTTCTATTGGATCAGTCCTTTGTCTCATCAGGACTGGGATGTAGGGAATAGAGTTCTATTGGATCAGTCCTTTGTCTCATCAGGACTGGGATGTAGGGAATAGAGTTCTATTGGATCAGTCCTTTGTCTCATCAGGACTGGGATGTAGGGAATAGGGTTCTATTGGATCAGTCCTTTGTCTCATCAGGACTGGGATGTAGGGAATAGGGTTCTATTGGATCAGTCCTTTGTCTCATCAGGACTGGGATGTAGGGAATAGGGTTCTATTGGATCAGTCCTTTGTCTCATCAGGACTGGGATGTAGGGAATAGGGTTCTATTGGATCAGTCCTTTGTCTCATCAGGACTGGGATGTAGGGAATAGGGTTCTATTGGATCAGTCCTTTGTCTCATCAGGACTGGGATGTAGGGAATAGGGTTCTATTGGATCAGTCCTTTGTCTCATCAGGACTGGGATGTAGGGAATAGGGTTCTATTGGATCAGTCCTTTGTCTCATCAGGACTGGGATGTAGGGAATAGGGTTCTATTGGATCAGTCCTTTGTCTCATCAGGACTGGGATGTAGGGAATAGGGTTCTATTGGATCAGTCCTTTGTCTCATCAGGACTGGGATGTAGGGAATAGGGTTCTATTGGATCAGTCCTTTGGGTTATCAGGACTGGGATGTAGGGAATAGGGTTCTATTGGATCAGTCCTTTGGGTTATCAGGACTGGGATGTAGGGAATAGGGTTCTATTGGATCAGTCCTTTGGGTTATCAGGACTGGGATGTAGGGAATAGGGTTCTATTGGATCAGTCCTTTGGGTTATCAGGACTGAGATGTAGGGAATAGGGTTCTATTGGATCAGTCCTTTGTCTCATCAGGACTGGGATGTAGGGAATAGGGTTCTATTGGATCAGTCCTTTGGGTTATCAGGACTGGGATGTAGGGAATAGGGTTCTATTGGATCAGTCCTTTGTCTCATCAGGACTGGGATGTAGGGAATAGGGTTCTATTGGATCAGTCCTTTGGGTTATCAGGACTGGGATGTAGGGAATAGGGTTCTATTGGATCAGTCCTTTGTTATCAGGACTGGGATGTAGGGAATAGGGTTCTATTGGATCAGTCCTTTGGGTTATCAGGACTGGGATGTAGGGAATAGGGTTCTATTGGATCAGTCCTTTGGGTTATCAGGACTGGGATGTAGGGAATAGAGTTCTATTGGATCAGTCCTTTGGGTTATCAGGACTGGGATGTAGGGAATAGAGTTCTATTGGATCAGTCCTTTGGGTTATCAGGACTGGGATGTAGGGAATAGAGTTCTATTGGATCAGTCCTTTGTCTCATCAGGACTGGGATGTAGGGAATAGGGAGCTATTGGATCAGTCCTTTGTGTTATCAGGACTGGGATGTAGGGAATAGGGTTCTATTGGATCAGTCCTTTGTCTCATCAGGACTGGGATGTAGGGAATAGGGTTCTATTGGATCAGTCCTTTGGGTTATCAGGACTGGGATGTAGGGAATAGAGTTCTATTGGATCAGTCCTTTGGGTTATCAGGATTGCTCAACACTGTTGTAGGGAATATGTAGCTATTTGAGACGTGTGTGTGTGTGTGTGTGTGAGTGTGACAGTTAACACATTTTATTATATTTGTGTGGACCAGATGAGAAATGAGGACGTGTTGCCGGCCCTCACATGTAAAAAGCCAATTTTAAGCTTAAGAGTTAGAATTAGGGGTTAGAATTAGGGGGGGTTAGAATTAGGGGTTAGAATTAGGGGTTAGAATTAGGGGTTAGAATTAGGGGTTAGGGTAAGAATTAGAGAGTAGGGTTAGAATTAGGGGTTAGGGTAAGAATTAGAGAGTAGGGTTAGAATTAGGGGTTAGGGTAAGAATTAGAGAGTAGGGTTATAATTAGGGGTTAGGGTTAGAAATTAGGGGTTAGAATTAGGGTTAGGGGTTAGAATTAGGGTTTAGGGTTAGAATTAGGGGTTCGGTTTAGGGTTAGGGGTTAGAATTAGGGGTTAGGGTTAGGGGTTAGGTTTAGGGTTAGGGGTTTTATCATTTTATTGAGGATACCATGAACACCACAGGCCTTTTTGGGTTTGTATTTTGTCTCGTAGTTCATTCAATGTAATTGGAGGATTCAGTGTGTTCTGGAATCCAGTGTGTTCTGGAATCCAGTGTGTTCTGGAATCCAGTGTGTTCTGGAATCCAGTGTGTTCTGGAATCCAGTGTGTTCTGGAATCCAGTGTGTTCTGGAATCCAGTGTGTTCTGGAATCCAGTGTGTTCTGGACGTCTTTAATAGTTGATTCTAAGAATGTATTCTATTCTAAGTGATGATGTCTATGGTTTTACTGTTTGTTCTCTGTTATAGAGCCAATCAGATTGGAGAATTGGTTTCTCCACACATCTGCGTTTTGGATAGACAGCTATTCGTCTTGTTGTTTGTTTAATGTTTTCCAATTTTCACAAAAGTGTTTAGAGTCTACGGATTCTTCAATTCCATTGAGCTGATTTCTGACATGCTGTTCCTTCTTTTTCCGTAGTGTATTTCTGTATTGTTTTAGTGATTCACCATAGTGAAGGCGTAGACTCAGGTTTTCTGGGTCTCTGTGTTTTTGGTTGGACAGGTTTCTCAATTTCTGTCTTTACATTCTTCATCAAACCATTTGTCATTGTTGTTAATTTTCTTAGGTTGTTTACTTGACATTGTTAGATTTGATATGGAAGCTGAGAGGTCAAATATACTGTTTAGGCTTTCTACAGCCAATTTTACACCTTCACTATTACAGTGAAATGTTTTGTCCAGGAAGAAGTCTAGAAGGGATTGAATTTGTGGTTACCTAATTGTAAGTTGTCTAAAATCATTTACATTTACATTACATTTACATTACATTTAAGTCATTTAGCAGACGCTCTTATCCATCAAAAAAAAATAAAAATAAATATCAAAAACTGAAAAATGGGGTGTGCAAAATTATTCAGCCCCTTTACTTTCAGTGCAGCAAACTCTCTCCAGAAGTTCAGTGAGGATCTCTGAATGATCCAAGGTTGACCTAAATGACTAATGATGATAAATACAATCCACCTGTGTGTAATCAAGTCTCCGTATAAATGCACCTGCACTGTGATAGTCTCAGAGGTCCGTTAAAAGCGCAGAGAGCATCATGAAGAACAAGGAACACACCAGGCAGGTCCGAGATAGTGTTGTGAAGAAGTTTAAAGCCGGATTTGGATACAAAAAGATCTCCCAAGCTTTAAACATCCCAAGGAGCAATTAGGGTTAGGGTTAGGGTTAATTTTTCAGTTTTTGATTTGTTAAAAAAGTTTGAAATATCCAATAAATGTCGTTCCACTTCATGATTGTGTCCCACTTGTTGTTGATTCTTCACAAAAAAATACAGTTTTATATATTTATGTTTGAAGCCTGAAATGTGGCAAAAGGTCGCAAAGTTCAAGGGGGGCGAATACTTTCGCAAGGCACTGTACTTTCCAGGATGAGATAGTTAAAGCTTTTGTATTATTGTCTAGTGTTGTTTTTGTGTGGTTTAAGGGCCGGACCATCACAGTAGAGCAGAGCATGTTGAGCATCTGATACCTACCTTGGGGGGGGAGGGGTTGTATTAGTGGGGCTTGGGCCTGTCGCTCTGCTCACAGCCACAGTGAACCTCTTTTCGATGTAGCCGGGTGGAGATCATCACTTGGTGCGTTGGGGAAGGTAGAAGAAGCTTTTTTCAATCACTCCCTTTCCTGCTTGGGCCCCTCGGGTCGTTTGTCCTCGTGTGAATTATGATGTGGCTTGGGGGGGACACTAGTCTGACAACAGCTCCAGGGCCTAGTGTGTCTGTCCTCTGACAACAGCTCCAGGGCCTAGTGTCTGTCCTCTGACAACAGCTCCAGGGCCTAGTGTCTGTCCTCTGACAACAGCTCCAGGGCCTAGTGTCTGTCCTCTGACAACAGCTCCAGGGCCAGGGTGTCTGTCCTCTGACAACAGCTCCAGGGCCTAGTGTCTGTCCTCTGTCCAAGTGTCTGTCCTCTGACAACAGCTGAGTGTCTGTCCTCTCAACAGCTCCAGGGCCTAGTGTCTGTCCTCTGACAACAGCTCCAGGGCCTAGTGTCTGTCCTCTGACAACAGCTCCAGTGTCTGTCCTCTGACAACAGGGCCTAGTGTTTATGGCACCAGAGTTTAGCCACTTTGTGTCTTGAATCATTTGCCAATTGAGTCAATAAAGCACAATCTCTGGGTTTGTGTGTCCTCAGCGGATCAAAGTGTGGGGGTTGTCAGGAGAGCTATCAATCAATCAATCAATCAATCAATCAATCAAATGTATTTATATAGCCCTTCGTACATCAGCTCATATGTCAAAGTGCTGTACAGAAACCCAGCCTAAAACCCCAAACAGCAAGCAATGCAGGTGTAGAAGCACGGTGGCTAGGAAAAACTCCCTAGAAAGGCCAAAACCTAGGAAGAAACCTAGAGAGGAACCAGGCTATGAGGGGTGGCCAGTCCTCTTCTGGCTGTGCCGGGTGGAGAGGAACCAGGCTATGAGGGGTGGCCAGTCCTCTTCTGGCTGTACCAGGTAGAGGAACCAGGCTATGTGGGGTGGCCAGTCCTCTTCTGGCTGTGCCGGGTGGAGATTATAACAGAACATGGCCAAGATGTTCAAATGTTCATAAATGACCAGCAGGGTCAAATAATAATAATCACAGTGGTTGCAGCAAGTCAGCACCTCAGGAGTAAATGTCAGTTTGGCTTTTCATAGTCCATCATTCAGAGTATCTCTACCGCTCCTGCTGTCTCTAGAGAGTTGAGAACAGCAGGTCAGGGACAGGTAGCAGGTCTGGGACAGGTAGCAGGTCTAGGACAGGTAAGAGGTCTAGGACAGGTTGCAGGTCTGGGACAGGTTGCAGGTCTGAGACAGGTAGCAGGTCTGGGACAGGTAGCAGGTCTGGGACAGGTAGAAGGTCTGGGACAGGTAGAAGGTCTGGGACAGGTGGCAGGTCTGGGACAGGTAGAAGGTCTGGGACAGGTAGCAGGTCTGGGACAGGTAGCAGGTCTGGGACAGGTAGAAGGTCTGGGACAGGTAACATGTCTGGGACAGGTAGAAGGTCTAGGACAGGTAGAAGGTCTAGGACAGGTAGCAGGTCTGGGACAGGTAGCAGGTCTGGGACAGGTAGCATGTCCGGGGAGCTGACAGGGGGTGGGGTCTGTTGGGTTGGTGGGTCCTGTGTTGTTGAGGTTGTGATGCGTGTCTGAGGCTGGTTCTGCTTGGCTTCTCTCTGGGAGAGAGTGTCCTGTTCTCTGTCACACCTCAGCTTTCATACCTCCTCGTTCGCTGCTGTTAGCTACACCGTGTTCCTCCTCCTCCTCCTCCTCCTCTAAGTTCTCCTCCTCCTCAGTCCGTAGGGCAGACAGCTCTCTCAGACAGCCGTCCATCTCCTCCTCTAAGTTCTCATCCCCTCAGTCCGTAGAGCAGACAGCTCTCTCAGGCAGCCGTCCATCTCCTCCTCTAAGTTCTCATCCCCTCAGTCCGTAGGGCAGACAGCTCTCTCAGACAGCCGTCCATCTCCGTCCATCTCCTCCTCTAAGCTCTCCTCCCCTCAGTCCGTAGAGCAGACAGCTCTCTCAGACAGCCGTCCATCTCCTCCTCTAAGTTCTCATCCCCTCAGTCCGTAGGGCAGACAGCTCTCTCAGACAGCCGTCCATCTCCTCCTCTAAGTTCTCCTCCTCTCAGTCCGTAGAGCAGACAGCTCTCTCAGACAGCCGTCCATCTCCTTCTCTAAGTTCTCCTCCTCTCAGTCCGTAGGGCAGACAGCTCTCTCAGACAGCCGTCCATCTCCTCCTCTAAGTTCTCCTCCCCTCAGTCCGTAGAGCAGACAGCTCTCAGACAGCCGTCCATCTCCTCTCAGACAGCCGTCCATCTCCTCCTCTAAGTTCTCCTCCCCTCAGTCTGTAGGGCAGACAGCTCTCTCAGACCCCCATCTCCTCCTCTACAGCTCTCCTCCTCTCAGTCCGTAGGGCAGACAGCTCTCTCAGACAGCCGTCCGTCTCCACCTCTAAGTTCTCCTCCTCAGTCCGTAGAGCAGACAGCTCTCTCAGACAGCCGTCCATCTCCTCCCCTCAGTCCGTAGAGCAGACAGCTCTCTCAGACAGCCGTCCATCTAAGTTCTCCTCCCCTCAGTCTGTAGAGCAGACAGCTCTCTCAGACAGCTGTCCGTCTCCAGTCTGGTTGTTCTGTCTGGATTGTGTGGACCAGCTCTCTGAGCTCCACCAGTCTCTCTCCAGCTCTGTGAATTTATCCTTCTCATTGATGGAGTAGCAGTTTGGTTGTGGGTGTGTTCAGTGCTGGGGGCCTGGGGAGCTGGGGGGGGGACTATCCTCGTCTGCAGGACAGTTTGAAGAGGTGTGATCAGACTCACTCGGGATGGGTGAACGAGAGAGAGATTTTCCTGTTGGTCTCTCTCTTTGATTCGGTAAAAGTCCTTCTGGATCTGCATGAAGAGGCCCTGTACCATTACTGTTCCGGACTTGTACATGTTGACAGAGGTTGTTTCAATTTCCTAAATGTCTAGTATTCTGAGTTTTCACCTGGGCCGTTACCCTCTGTCATGACATAGGGGCAGTGTGCTCTTATAACACTATGTCATGCCAGGGGATGGTCTGGTTAATATAGCACTGTACCAGGGGATGGTCTGGTTAATATAGCACTGTGCCAGGGGATGGTCTGGTTAATATAGCACTGTACCAGGGGATGGTCTGGTTAATATAGCACTGTACCAGGGGATGGTCTGGTTAATATAGCACTGTACCAGGGGATGGTCTGGTTAATATAGCACTGTACCAGGGGATGGTCTGGTTAATATAGCACTGTACCAGGGGATGGTCTGGTTAATATAGCACTGTACCAGGGGATGGTCTGGTTAATATAGCACTGTACCAGGGGATGGTCTGGTTAATATAGCACTGTACCAGGGGATGGTCTGGTTAATATAGCACTGTGCCAGGGGATGGTCTGGTTAATATAACACTGTACCAGGGGATGGTCTGGTTAATATAGCACTGTACCAGGGGATGGTCTGGTTAATATAGCACTGTACCAGGGGATGGTCTGGTTAATATAACACTGTACCAGGGGATGGTCTGGTTAATATAGCACTGTACCAGGGGATGGTCTGGTTAATATAACACTGTACCAGGGGATGGTCTGGTTAATATAGCACTGTACCAGGGGATGGTCTGGTTAATATAGCACTGTACCAGGGGATGGTCTGGTTAATATAACACTGTACCAGGGGATGGTCTGGTTAATATAACACTGTACCAGGGGATGGTCTGGTTAATATAGCACTGTACCAGGGGATGGTCTGGTTAATATAGCACTGTACCAGGGGATGGTCTGGTTAATATAACACTGTACCAGGGGATGGTCTGGTTAATATAACACTGTACCAGGGGATGGTCTGGTTAATATAACACTGTACCAGGGGATGGTCTGGTTAATATACACTGTACCAGGGGATGGTCTGGTTAATATAGCACTGTACCAGGGGATGGTCTGGTTAATATAGCACTGTACCAGGGGATGGTCTGGTTAATATAGCACTGTACCAGGGGATGGTCTGGTTAATATAGCACTGTACCAGGGGATGGTCTGGTTAATATAGCACTGTACCAGGGGATGGTCTGGTTAATATAACACTGTACCAGGGGATGGTCTGGTTAATATAACACTGTACCAGGGGATGGTCTGGTTAATATAGCACTGTGCCAGGGGATGGTCTGGTTAATATAGCACTGTACCAGGGGATGGTCTGGTTAATATACCAGGGGATGGTCTGGTTAATATAGCACTGTACCAGGGGATGGTCTGGTTAATATAACACTGTACCAGGGGATGGTCTGGTTAATATAACACTGTACCAGGGGATGGTCTGGTTAATATAGCACTGTACCAGGGGATGGTCTGGTTAATATAGCACTGTACCAGGGGATGGTCTGGTTAATATAACACTGTACCAGGGGATGGTCTGGTTAATATAGCACTGTACCAGGGGATGGTCTGGTTAATATATCACTGTACCAGGGGATGGTCTGGTTAATATAGCACTGTACCAGGGGATGGTCTGGTTAATATAACACTGTACCAGGGGATGGTCTGGTTAATATATCACTGTACCAGGGGATGGTCTGGTTAATATAACACTGTACCAGGGGATGGTCTGGTTAATATAGCACTGTACCAGGGGATGGTCTGGTTAATATAGCACTGTACCAGGGGATGGTCTGGTTAATATAACACTGTACCAGGGGATGGTCTGGTTAATATAACACTGTACCAGGGGATGGTCTGGTTAATATAACACTGTACCAGGGGATGGTCTGGTTAATATAGCACTGTACCAGGGGATGGTCTGGTTAATATAACACTGTACCAGGGGATGGTCTGGTTAATATAACACTGTACCAGGGGATGGTCTGGTTAATATAGCACTGTACCAGGGGATGGTCTGGTTAATATAGCACTGTACCAGGGGATGGTCTGGTTAATATAACACTGTACCAGGGGATGGTCTGGTTAATATAGTACTGTACCAGGGGATGGTCTGGTTAATATAACACTGTACCAGGGGATGGTCTGGTTAATATAGTACTGTACCAGGGGATGGTCTGGTTAATATAACACTGTACCAGGGGATGGTCTGGTTAATATAGCACTGTACCAGGGGATGGTCTGGTTAATATAGTACTGTACCAGGGGATGGTCTGGTTAATATAACACTGTACCAGGGGATGGTCTGGTTAATATAGCACTGTACCAGGGGATGGTCTGGTTAATATAACACTGTACCAGGGGATGGTCTGGTTAATATAGCACTGTACCAGGGGATGGTCTGGTTAATATAGCACTGTACCAGGGGATGGTCTGGTTAATATAACACTGTACCAGGGGATGGTCTGGTTAATATAACACTGTACCAGGGGATGGTCTGGTTAATATAGCACTGTACCAGGGGATGGTCTGGTTAATATAGCACTGTACCAGGGGATGGTCTGGTTAATATAGCACTGTACCAGGGGATGGTCTGGTTAATATAACACTGTAACAGGGGATGGTCTGGTTAATATAACACTGTACCAGGGGATGGTCTGGTTAATATAGTACTGTACCAGGGGATGGTCTGGTTAATATAGCACTGTACCAGGGGATGGTCTGGTTAATATAACACTGTACCAGGGGATGGTCTGGTTAATATAACACTGTACCAGGGGATGGTCTGGTTAATATAGCACTGTACCAGGGGATGGTCTGGTTAATATAGCACTGTGCCAGGGGATGGTCTGGTTAATATAACACTGTACCAGGGGATGGTCTGGTTAATATAACACTGTACCAGGGGATGGTCTGGTTAATATAACACTGTACCAGGGGATGGTCTGGTTAATATAGCACTGTACCAGGGGATGGTCTGGTTAATATAACACTGTACCAGGGGATGGTCTGGTTAATATAACACTGTACCAGGGGATGGTCTGGTTAATATAGCACTGTACCAGGGGATGGTCTGGTTAATATAACACTGTACCAGGGGATGGTCTGGTTAATATAACACTGTACCAGGGGATGGTCTGGTTAATATAACACTGTACCAGGGGATGGTCTGGTTAATATAACACTGTACCAGGGGATGGTCTGGTTAATATAACACTGTACCAGGGGATGGTCTGGTTAATATAGCACTGTGCCAGGGGATGGTCTGGTTAATATAACACTGTACCAGGGGATGGTCTGGTTAATATAGCACTGTACCAGGGGATGGTCTGGTTAATATAACACTGTACCAGGGGATGGTCTGGTTAATATAACACTGTACCAGGGGATGGTCTGGTTAATATAGCACTGTGCCAGGGGATGGTCTGGTTAATATAACACTGTACCAGGGGATGGTCTGGTTAATATAACACTGTACCAGGGGATGGTCTGGTTAATATAACACTGTACCAGGGGATGGTCTGGTTAATATAACACTGACAGGGGATGGTCTGGTTAATATAACACTGTGCCAGGGGATGGTCTGGTTAATATAGCACTGTGACAGGGGATGGTCTGGTTAATATAACACTGTACCAGGGGATGGTCTGGTTAATATAGCACTGTACCAGGGGATGGTCTGGTTAATATAGCACTGTACCAGGGGATGGTCTGGTTAATATAGCACTGTACCAGGGGATGGTCTGGTTAATATAGCACTGTGCCAGGGGATGGTCTGGTTAATATAGCACTGTACCAGGGGATGGTCTGGTTAATATAACACTGTGCCAGGGGATGGTCTGGTTAATATAGCACTGTACCAGGGGATGGTCTGGTTAATATAGCACTGTACCAGGGGATGGTCTGGTTAATATAGCACTGTGCCAGGGGATGGTCTGGTTAATATAGCACTGTACCAGGGGATGGTCTGGTTAATATAACACTGTACCAGGGGATGGTCTGGTTAATATAACACTGTACCAGGGGATGGTCTGGTTAATATAGCACTGTACCAGGGGATGGTCTGGTTAATATAGCACTGTACCAGGGGATGGTCTGGTTAATATAGCACTGTGCCAGGGGATGGTCTGGTTAATATAGCACTGTGCCAGGGGATGGTCTGGTTAATATAGCACTGTACCAGGGGATGGTCTGGTTAATATAGCACTGTACCAGGGGATGGTCTGGTTAATATAGCACTGTACCAGGGGATGGTCTGGTTAATATAGCACTGTGCCAGGGGATGGTCTGGTTAATATAGCACTGTCATGCCAGGGGATGGTCTGGTTAATATAGCACTGTACCAGGGGATGGTCTGGTTAATATAGCACTGTACCAGGGGATGGTCTGGTTAATATAGCACTGTGCCAGGGGATGGTCTGGTTAATATAGCACTGCCAGGGGATGGTCTGGTTAATATAGCACTGTACCAGGGGATGGTCTGGTTAATATAGCACTGTACCAGGGGATGGTCTGGTTAATATAGCACTGTACCAGGGGATGGTCTGGTTAATATAGCACTGTGCCAGGGGATGGTCTGGTTAATATAGCACTGACAGGGGATGGTCTGGTTAATATAGCACTGT
>NW_026290912.1:37500-72500 GCF_023373465.1 Oncorhynchus keta
TATAGAGACTACAGTCTGTTAGAGGTGTTATATAGAGACTACAGTCTGTTAGAGGTGTTATATAGAGACTACAGTCTGTTAGAGGTGTTATATAGAGACTACAGTCTGTTAGAGGTGTTATATAGAGACTACAGTCTGTTAGAGGTGTTATATAGAGACTACAGTCTGTTAGAGGTGTTATATAGAGACTACAGTCTGTTAGAGGTGTTATATAGAGACTACAGTCTGTTAGAGGTGTTATATAGAGACTACAGTCTGTTAGAGGTGTTATATAGAGACTACAGTCTGTTAGAGGACAGTGTTATATAGAGACTACAGTCTGTTAGAGGTGTTATATAGAGACTACAGTCTGTTAGAGGTGTTATATAGAGACTACAGTCTGTTAGAGGTGTTATATAGAGACTACAGTCTGTTAGAGGTGTTATATAGAGACTACAGTCTGTTAGAGGTGTTATATAGAGACTACAGTCTGTTAGAGGTGTTATATAGAGACTACAGTCTGTTAGAGGTGTTATATAGAGACTACAGTCTGTTAGAGGTGTTATATAGAGACTACAGTCTGTTAGAGGTGTTATATAGAGACTACAGTCTGTTAGAGGGTGTTATATAGAGAGTCTGTTAGAGGTGTTATATAGAGACAGTCTGTTAGAGGTGTTATATAGAGACTACAGTCTGTTAGAGGTGTTATATAGAGACTACAGTCTGTTATAGGTGTTATATAGAGACTACAGTCTGTTAGAGGTGTTATATAGAGACTACAGTCTGTTATAGGAGTCAGTGTTATATAGAGACTACAGTCTGTTAGAGTGTTATATAGAGACTACAGTCTGTTAGAGGTGTTATATAGAGACTACAGTCTGTTAGAGGTGTTATATAGAGACTACAGTCTGTTAGAGGTGTTATATAGAGACTACAGTCTGTTAGGACAGTGTTATATAGAGACTACAGTCTGTTAGAGGTGTTATATAGAGACTACAGTCTGTTAGAGGTGTTATATAGAGACTACAGTCTGTTAGAGGTGTTATATAGAGACTACAGTCTGTTAGAGGTGTTATATAGAGACTACAGTCTGTTAGAGGTGTTATATAGAGACTACAGTCTGTTAGAGGTGTTATATAGAGACTACAGTCTGTTAGAGGTGTTATATAGAGACTACATAGTTATATAGAGACTACAGTCTGTTAGAGGTGTTATATAGAGACTACAGTCTGTTAGAGGTGTTATATAGAGACTACAGTCTGTTAGAGGTGTTATATAGAGACTACAGTCTGTTAGACAGTGTTATATAGAGACTACAGTCTGTTAGAGGTGTTATATAGAGACTACAGTCTGTTAGAGGTGTTATATAGAGACTACAGTCTGTTAGAGGTGTTATATAGAGACTACAGTCTGTTAGAGGTGTTATATAGAGACTACAGTCTAGAGGTGTTATATAGAGACTACAGTCTGTTAGAGGTGTTATATAGAGACTACAGTCTGTTAGAGGTGTTATATAGAGACTACAGTCTGTTAGAGGTGTTATATAGAGACTACAGTCAGTGTTATATAGAGACTACAGTCTGTTAGAGGTGTTATATAGAGACTACAGTCTGTTAGAGGTGTTATATAGAGACTACAGTCTGTTAGAGGTGTTATATAGAGACTACAGTCTGTTAGAGGTGTTATATAGGACAGTCTGTTAGAGGTGTTATATAGAGACTACAGTCTGTTAGAGGTGTTATATAGAGACTACAGTCTGTTAGAGGTGTTATATAGAGACTACAGTCTGTTAGAGGTGTTATATAGAGACTACAGTCTGTTAGAGGTGTTATATAGAGACTACAGTCTGTTAGAGGTGTTATATAGAGACTACAGTCTGTTAGAGGTGTTATATAGAGACAGTCTGTTAGGTGTTATATAGAGACTACAGTCTGTTAGAGGTGTTATATAGAGACTACAGTCTGTTAGAGGTGTTATATAGAGACTACAGTCTGTTAGAGGTGTTATATAGAGACAGTCTGTTAGAGGTGTTATATAGAGACTACAGTCTGTTAGAGGTGTTATATAGAGACTACAGTCTGTTAGAGGTGTTATATAGAGACTACAGTCTGTTAGAGGTGTTATATAGAGACTACAGTCTGTTAGAGTGTTATATAGAGACTACAGTCTGTTAGAGGTGTTATATAGAGACTACAGTCTGTTAGAGGTGTTATATAGAGACTACAGTCTGTTAGAGAGACTACAGTGTTATATAGAGACTACAGTCTGTTAGAGGTGTTATATAGAGACTACAGTCTGTTAGGAGGTGTTATATAGAGACTACAGTCTGTTAGAGGTGTTATATAGAGACTACAGTCTGAGGTGTTATATAGAGACTACAGTCTGTTAGAGGTGTTATATAGAGACTACAGTCTGTTAGAGGTGTTATATAGAGACTACAGTCTGTTAGAGGTGTTATATAGAGACTACAGTCTGTTAGAGGTGTTATATAGAGACTACAGTCTGTTAGAGGTGTTATATAGAGACTACAGTCTGTATAGAGACTACAGTCTGTTAGAGGTGTTATATAGAGACTACAGTCTGTTAGGACAGTGTTATATAGAGACTACAGTCTGTTAGAGGTGTTATATAGAGACTACAGTCTGTTAGAGGTGTTATATAGAGACTACAGTCTGTTAGAGGTGTTATATAGAGACTACAGTCTGTTAGAGGTGTTATATAGAGACTACAGTCTGTTAGAGGTGTTATATAGAGACTACAGTCTGTTAGAGGTGTTATATAGAGACTACAGTCTGTTAGAGGTGTTATATAGAGACTACAGTCTGTTAGACAGTGTTATATAGAGGTCTGTTATATAGAGACTACAGTCTGTATAGAGAGGTGTTATATAGAGACTACAGTCTGTTAGAGGTGTTATATAGAGACTACAGTCTGTTAGAGGTGTTATATAGAGACTACAGTCTGTTAGAGGGTGTTATATAGAGACTACAGTCTGTTAGAGGTGTTATATAGAGACTACAGTCTGTTAGAGGTGTTATATAGAGACTACAGTCTGTTAGAGGTGTTATATAGAGACTACAGTCTGTTAGAGGTGTTATATAGAGACTACAGTCTGTTAGAGGTGTTATATAGAGACTACAGTCTGTTAGAGGTGTTATATAGAGACTACAGTCTGTTAGAGGTGTTATATAGAGACTACAGTCTGTTAGAGGTGTTATATAGAGACTACAGTCTGTTAGTTATATAGGTGTGTTATATAGAGACTACAGTCTGTTAGAGGTGTTATATAGAGACTACAGTCTGTTAGAGGTGTTATATAGAGACTACAGTCTGTTAGAGGTGTTATATAGAGACTACAGTCTGTTAGAGGTGTTATATAGAGACTACAGTCTGTTAGTTATATAGAGACTACAGTCTGTTAGAGGTGTTATATAGAGACTACAGTCTGTTAGAGGTGTTATATAGAGACTACAGTCTGTTAGAGGTGTTATATAGAGACTACAGTCTGTTAGAGACTGTTAGAGGTGTTATATAGAGACTACAGTCTGTTAGGTGTTATATAGAGACTACAGTCTGGTATAGGTGTTATATAGAGACTACAGTCTGTTAGAGGTGTTATATAGAGACTACAGTCTGTTAGAGGTGTTATATAGAGACTACAGTCTGTTAGAGGTGTTATATAGAGACTACAGTCTGTTAGAGGTGTTATATAGAGACTACAGTCTGTTAGAGGTGTTATATAGAGACTACAGTCTGTTAGAGGTGTTATATAGAGACTACAGTCTGTTAGAGGTGTTATATAGAGACTACAGTCTGTTAGTTATATAGAGACTACAGTGTTATATAGAGACTACAGTCTGTTAGAGGTGTTATATAGAGACTACAGTCTGTTAGAGGTGTTATATAGAGACTACAGTCTGTTAGAGGTGTTATATAGAGACTACAGTCTGTTAGAGGTGTTATATAGAGACTACAGTCTGTTAGAGGTGTTATATAGAGACTACAGTCTGTTAGAGGTGTTATATAGAGACTACAGTCTGTTAGAGGTGTTATATAGAGACTACAGTCTGTTAGAGGTGTTATATAGAGACTACAGTCTGTTAGAGGTGTTATATAGAGACTACAGTCTGTTAGAGGTGTTATATAGAGACTACAGTCTGTTAGAGGTGTTATATAGAGACTACAGTCTGTTAGAGGTGTTATATAGAGACTACAGTCTGTTAGAGGTGTTATATAGAGACTACAGTCTGTTAGAGGTGTTATATAGAGACTACAGTCTGTTAGAGGTGTTATATAGAGACTACAGTCTGTTAGAGGTGTTATATAGAGACTACAGTCTGTTAGAGGTGTTATATAGAGACTACAGTCTGTTAGAGGTGTTATATAGAGACTACAGTCTGTTAGAGGTGTTATATAGAGACTACAGTCTGTTAGAGGTGTTATATAGAGACTACAGTCTGTTAGAGGTGTTATATAGAGACTACAGTCTGTTAGAGGTGTTATATAGAGACTACAGTCTGTTAGTTATATAGAGACTACAGTCTGTTAGAGGTGTTATATAGAGACTACAGTCTGTTAGAGGTGTTATATAGAGACTACAGTCTGTTAGAGGTGTTATATAGAGACTACAGTCTGTTAGAGGTGTTATATAGAGACTACAGTCTGTTAGAGGTGTTATATAGAGACTACAGTCTGTTAGAGGTGTTATATAGAGACTACAGTCTGTTAGAGGTGTTATATAGAGACTACAGTCTGTTAGAGGTGTTATATAGAGACTACAGTCTGTTAGAGGTGTTATATAGAGACTACAGTCTGTTAGAGGTGTTATATAGAGACTACAGTCTGTTAGAGGTGTTATATAGAGACTACAGTCTGTTAGAGGTGTTATATAGAGACTACAGTCTGTTAGAGGTGTTATATAGAGACTACAGTCTGTTAGAGGTGTTATATAGAGACTACAGTCTGTTAGAGGTGTTATATAGAGACTACAGTCTGTTAGAGGTGTTATATAGAGACTACAGTCTGTTAGAGACTACAGTGTTATATAGAGACTACAGTCTGTTAGTTATATAGAGTGTCTATATATAGAGACTACAGTCTGTTAGAGGTGTTATATAGAGACTACAGTCTGTTAGAGGTGTTATATAGAGACTACAGTCTGTTAGAGGTGTTATATAGAGACTACAGTCTGTTAGAGGTGTTATATAGAGACTACAGTCTGTTAGAGGTGTTATATAGAGACTACAGTCTGTTATATAGAGACTACAGTCTGTTAGAGGTGTTATATAGAGACTACAGTCTGTTAGAGGTGTTATATAGAGACTACAGTCTGTTAGAGGTGTTATATAGAGACTACAGTCTGTTAGAGGTGTTATATAGAGACTACAGTCTGTTAGAGGTGTTATATAGAGACTACAGTCTGTTAGAGGTGTTATATAGAGACTACAGTCTGTTAGAGGTGTTATATAGAGACTACAGTCTGTTAGAGGTGTTATATAGAGACTACAGTCTGTTAGAGGTGTTATATAGAGACTACAGTCTGTTAGAGGTGTTATATAGAGACTACAGTCTGTTAGAGGTGTTATATAGAGACTACAGTCTGTTAGAGGTGTTATATAGAGACTACAGTCTGTTAGAGGACAGTGTTATATAGAGACTACAGTCTGTTAGAGGTGTTATATAGAGACTACAGTCTGTTAGAGGTGTTATATAGAGACTACAGTGTTATATAGAGACTACAGTCTGTTAGAGGTGTTATATAGAGACTACAGTCTGTTAGAGGTGTTATATAGAGACTACAGTCTGTTAGAGGTGTTATATAGAGACTACAGTCTGTTAGAGACTACAGTGTTATATAGAGACTACAGTCTGTTAGAGGTGTTATATAGAGACTACAGTCTGTTAGAGGTGTTATATAGAGACTACAGTCTGTTAGAGGTGTTATATAGAGACTACAGTCTGTTAGAGGTGTTATATAGAGACTACAGTCTGTTAGATATAGAGACTACAGTCTGTTAGAGGTGTTATATAGAGACTACAGTCTGTTAGAGGTGTTATATAGAGACTACAGTCTGTTAGAGGTGTTATATAGAGACTACAGTCTGTTAGAGAGGTGTTATATAGAGACTACAGTCTGTTAGAGGTGTTATATAGAGACTACAGTCTGTTAGAGGTGTTATATAGAGACTACAGTCTGTTAGAGGTGTTATATAGAGACTACAGTCTGTTAGAGGTGTTATATAGAGACTACAGTCTGTTAGAGGTGTTATATAGAGACTACAGTCTGTTAGAGGTGTTATATAGAGACTACAGTCTGTTAGAGGTGTTATATAGAGACTACAGTCTGTTAGAGGTGTTATATAGAGACTACAGTCTGTTAGAGGTGTTATATAGAGACTACAGTCTGTTAGAGGTGTTATATAGAGACTACAGTCTGTTAGAGGTGTTATATAGAGACTACAGTCTGTTAGAGGTGTTATATAGAGACTACAGTCTGTTAGAGGTGTTATATAGAGACTACAGTCTGTTAGAGGTGTTATATAGAGACTACAGTCTGTTAGAGGTGTTATATAGAGACTACAGTCTGTTAGAGGTGTTATATAGAGACTACAGTCTGTTAGAGGTGTTATATAGAGACTACAGTCTGTTAGAGGTGTTATATAGAGACTACAGTCTGTTAGAGGTGTTATATAGAGACTACAGTCTGTTAGAGGTGTTATATAGAGACTACAGTCTGTTAGAGGTGTTATATAGAGACTACAGTCTGTTAGAGGTGTTATATAGAGACTACAGTCTGTTAGAGGTGTTATATAGAGACTACAGTCTGTTAGAGGTGTTATATAGAGACTACAGTCTGTTAGAGGTGTTATATAGAGACTACAGTCTGTTAGAGGTGTTATATAGAGACTACAGTCTGTTAGAGGTGTTATATAGAGACTACAGTCTGTTAGAGGTGTTATATAGAGACTACAGTCTGTTAGAGGTGTTATATAGAGACTACAGTCTGTTAGAGGTGTTATATAGAGACTACAGTCTGTTAGAGGAGGTGTTATATAGAGACTACAGTCTGTTAGAGGTGTTATATAGAGACTACAGTCTGTTAGACAGTGTTATATAGAGACTACAGTCTGTTAGAGGTGTTATATAGAGACTACAGTCTGTTAGAGGTGTTATATAGAGACTACAGTCTGTTAGAGGTGTTATATAGAGACTACAGTCTGTTAGAGGTGTTATATAGAGACTACAGTCTGTTAGAGGTGTTATATAGAGACTACAGTCTGTTAGAGGTGTTATATAGAGACTACAGTCTGTTAGAGGTGTTATATAGAGACTACAGTCTGTTAGAGGTGTTATATAGAGACTACAGTCTGTTAGAGGTGTTATATAGAGACTACAGTCTGTTAGAGGTGTTATATAGAGACTACAGTCTGTTAGAGGTGTTATATAGAGACTACAGTCTGTTAGAGGTGTTATATAGAGACTACAGTCTGTTAGGTGAGGAGTCAGGTGTTATATAGAGACTACAGTCTGTTAGAGGTGTTATATAGAGACTACAGTCTGTTAGAGGTGGACAGTGTTATATAGAGACTACAGTCTGTTAGAGGTGTTATATAGAGACTACAGTCTGTTAGAGGTGTTATATAGAGACTACAGTCTGTTAGAGGTGTTATATAGAGACTACAGTCTGTTAGAGGTGTTATATAGAGACTACAGTCTGTTAGAGGTGTTATATAGAGACTACAGTCTGTTAGAGGTGTTATATAGAGACTACAGTCTGTTATAGGACAGTGTTATATAGAGACTACAGTCTGTTAGAGGTGTTATATAGAGACTACAGTCTGTTAGAGGTGTTATATAGAGACTACAGTCTGTTAGAGGTGTTATATAGAGACTACAGTCTGTTAGAGGTGTTATATAGAGACTACAGTCTGTTAGAGGTGTTATATAGAGACTACAGTCTGTTAGAGGTGTTATATAGAGACTACAGTCTGTTAGAGGACAGTGTTATATAGAGACTACAGTCTGTTAGAGGTGTTATATAGAGACTACAGTCTGTTAGAGGTGTTATATAGAGACTACAGTCTGTTAGAGGTGTTATATAGAGACTACAGTCTGTTAGAGGTGTTATATAGAGACTACAGTCTGTTAGAGGTGTTATATAGAGACTACAGTCTGTTAGAGGTGTTATATAGAGACTACAGTCTGTTAGAGGTGTTATATAGAGACTACAGTCTGTTAGAGGTGTTATATAGAGACTACAGTCTGTTAGAGGTGTTATATAGAGACTACAGTCTGTTAGAGGTGTTATATAGAGACTGCAGTCTGTTAGAGGTGTTATATAGAGACTACAGTCTGTTAGAGGTGTTATATAGAGACTACAGTCTGTTAAGGTGTTATTAGAGACCCAGTCTGTTGAGGTGTTATGTAGAGACTACAGTCTGTTGTGTATATAGAGACTACAGTGTGTGTGTGTGTGTGTGTGTGTGTGTGTGTGTGTGTGTGTGTGTGTGTGTGTGTGTGTGTGTGTGTGTGTGTGTGTGTGTGTGTGTGTGTGTGTGTGTGTGTGTACACTCATCTTCCGTCCATCCATTGGCTCCCTCATCACATTTGACAGGAGAGTGATGATTGGATGTTTCTACGCAGTAGTGTTAGAGAACTGACCAATCAGAAGCTATCACACATAATCACACATCTGTGTGTTTCTCTCTCTCTTTCTGTCCATCTTCATCCTCTCGTCTTCATTATCTCTTTATCTCAGTCCCCCCTCCAGCTCTACCTTTCTCTTTCCTTTTCCACTTCTTTCACTCTCTCTCTCTCTCTCCACCCCTACAGAGCCATGTCTGCCTACGGCGGCCTTTCTCAATAGCAAGGCTATGCTCACTGAGTCTGTACATAGTCACAGCTTTCCTTAATTTTGGGTCAGTCACAGTGGTCAGGTATTCTGCCACTGTGTACTCTCTGTTTAGGGTCAGTCACAGTGGTCAGGTATTCTGCCGCTGTGTACTCTCTGTTTAGTGCCAAATAGCATTCTAGTTTGCTCAGTTTTTTTGTTAATTCTTTCCAATGTGTCAAGTAATTATCTTTTGTTTTCTCATGATTTGGTTGGGTCTAATTGTGCTGCTGTCCTGGGGGCTCTGTGGGGTGTGTTTGTGTTTGTGAACAGAGCCCCAGGACCAGCTTGCTTAGGGACTCTTCTCCAGGTTCATCTCTCTGTTGGTGATGGCTTTGTTATGGAAGGTTTGGGAATCGCTTCCATTGAGGTGGTTATAGAATTTAATAACGGCTCTTTTCTGGATTTTGATAATTAGTGGGTATCGGCCTAATTCTGCTCTGCATGCATTATTTGGTGTTCTACGTTGTACACGGAGGATATTTTTGCAGAATTCTGCGTGCAGATTCTCAATTTGGTGTTTGTCCCATTTTGTGAAGTCTTGGTTGGTGAGCGGACCCCAGACCTCACAACCATAAAGGGCAATGGGCTCTATGACTGATTCAATTATTTTTAGCCAAATCCTAATTGGTATGTTGAAATTTATGTTCCTTTTGATGGCATAGAATGCCCTTCTTGCCTTGTCTCTCAGATCATTCACAGCTTTGTGGAAGTTACCTGTGGCGCTGATGTTTAGGCCAAGGTATGTATAGTTTTTTGTGTGATCAAGGGCAACGGTTTCTAGATGGAATTTGTATTTGTGGTCCTGGTGACTGGACCTTTTTTGGAACACCATTATTTTGGTCTTACTGAGATTTACTGTCAGGGCACTGGTCTGTCAGGGCCCAGGTCTGACAGAATCTGTGCAGAAGATCTAGGTGCTGCTGTAGGCCCTCCTTGGTTGGGGACAGAAGCACCAGGTCATCAGCAAATAGCAGACATTTGACTTCAGATTCTAGCAGGGGAGGCCGGGTGCTGCAGACTTTTCTAGTGCCCGCGCCATTCGTTGATATATATGTTGAAGCGGGTGGGGCTTAAGCTGCATCCCTGTCTCACCCCACGACCCTGTGGGAAGAAATGTGTGTGTTTTTGCCATTTTAACAGCACACTTGTTGTTTGTGTACATGGATTTTATAATGTCGTATGTTTTACCCCCAAACACCACTTTCCATCAGTTTGTATAGCAGACCCTCATGCCAAATTGAGTCGAAGGCTTTTTTGAAATCAACAAAGCATGAGAAGACTTTGCCTTTGTTTTGGTTTGTTTGGTCGTCAATTAGGGTGTGCAGGGTGAATATGTGGTCTGTTGTACGGTAATTTGGTAAAAAGCCAATTTGACATTTGCTCAGTACATTGTTTTCATTGAGGAAATGTACGAGTCTGCTGTTAATGTTAATGCAGAGGATTTTCCCAAGGTTACTGTTGACACATATTCCACGGTAGTTATTGGGGTCAAATTTGTCTCCACTTTTGTGGATTGGTGTGATCAGTCCTTGGTTCCAAATATTTGGGAAGCTGCTAGAGCTAAGTATGATGTTAAAGAGTTTTAGTACAGTTGGAATTTGTTGTCTGAATATTTGATCATTTCATTGAGGATACCATCGACACCACAGGCCTTTTTGGGTTGGAGGGTTTTTATTTTGTCCTGTAACTCATTCAATGTAATTGGAGAATCCAGTGGGTTCTGGTCGTCTTTAATAGTTGATTCTTTAATAGTAGTTAATAGTTGATTCTAAGATCTGTATTTGATCATGTATATGTTTTTGCTCTTTATTCTTTGTTATAGAACCAATCAGATTGGAGAAGTGGTTTATCCACACATCTCCATTTTGGATAGATAATTATTTGTGTTGTTGTTTGTTTAGTGTTTTCCAATTTTCCCAGAGGTGTTTAGAGTCTATGGATTATTCAATTACATTGAGCTGATTTCTGACGTGCTGTTCCTTCTTTTTCCGTAGTGTATTTCTGTATTGTTTTAGTGATTCACCATAGTGAAGGCGTAGACTCAGGTTTTCCGGGTCTCTATGTTTTTGGTTGGACAGGTTTCTCAATTTCTTTCTTAGATTTTTACAATCTTCATCAAACCATTTGTCATTATTGTTAATTTTCTTCAGTTTTCTATTTGAGATTTTTAGATTTGATAGGGAAGCTGAGAGGTCAAATATACTATCCCTCATCCCTCTCTCTCCCTCATCCCTCTCACTCCCGCATCCCTCTCTCTCCCTCATCTCTCTCTCCCTCATCCCTCTCTCTCCCTCATCCCTCTCTCTCCCTCACCCCTCTCTCTCCCTCATCCCTCTCTCTCCCTCACCCCTCTCTCTCCCTCATCCCTCTCTCCCCCTCATCCCTCCCTCTCCCTCATCCCTCTCTCTCCCTAATCCCTCTCTCTCCCTCATCCCTCATCTCTCTCTCCCTCACCCCTCTCACTCCCTCACCCCTCTCTCTCCCTCATCCCTCTCTCTCCCTCATCCCTCTCTCTCCCTCATCCCTCTCTCTCCCTCACCCCTCTCTCTTTATGTGTGTCTGCAGAGCACGTCCTACTTTAATCAATCAGAAAGCTGCTGATAAGGCTGAGCTGAGAGCAGAGCAGAGAGAGAATGCAGGGTGAGAAGAGAGAGAGGTTTAACTTGGCCCCGTTTGTTAATCCTAGGAGAGGACTCAGATGATGACTGTAGAGGGAGTGAGAGGAGAGCAGAGGAGAGGGAGGAGAGGAGGAGAGGAGAGGAGAGGAGAGGAGTTTCCTCTGTATCTCTCTGGTCCTTATCTTTCCTCTGTATCTCTCCTTATCTTTCCTCTGTTCTCTCTGGTCCTTATCTTTCCTCTGTATCTCTCTGGTCCTTATCTTTCCTCTGTTCTCTCTGGTCCTTATCTTTCCTCTGTTCTCTCTGGTCCTTATCTTTCCTCTGTATCTCTCTGGTCCTTATCTTTCCTCTGTATCTCTCTGGTCCTTATCCTTCCTCTGTATCTCTCTGGTCCTTATCTTTCCTCTGTATCTCTCTGGTCCTTATCTTTCCTCTGTTCTCTCTGGTCCTTATCTTTCCTCTGTTCTCTCTGGTCCTTATCTTTCCTCTGTATCTCTCTGGTCGTCCTTCTGTGGCTCAGTTGGTAGAGCATGGCGCTTGTAACGCCAGGGTAGTGGTTCGATTCCCGGGACCACCCATACGTAGAATGTATGCACACATGACTGTAAGTCGCTTTGGATAAAAGCGTCAGCTAAATGGCATATATTATTTTATTATTATATTATCTGGTCCTTATCTTTCCTCTGTATCTCTCTGGTCCTTATCTTTCCTCTGTATCTCTCTGGTCCTTATCTTTCCTCTGTATCTCTCTGGTCCTTATCTTTCCTCTGTATCTCTCTGGTCCTTATCTTTCCTCTGTATCTCTCTGGTCCTTATCTTTCCTCTGTATCTCTCTGGTCCTTATCTTTCCTCTGTATCTCTCTGGTCCTTATCTTTCCTCTGTATCTCTCTGGTCCTTATCTTTCCTCTGTATCTCTCTGGTCCTTATCTTTCCTCTGTATCTCTCTGGTCCTTATCTTTCCTCTGTATCTCTCTGGTCCTTATCTTTCCTCTGTATCTCTCTGGTCCTTATCTTTCCTCTGCATCTCTCCTTATCTTTCCTCTGTATCTCTCTGGTCCTTATCTTTCCTCTGTATCTCTCTGGTCCTTATCTTTCCTCTGTATCTCTCTGGTCCTTATCTTTCCTCTGTATCTCTCTGGTCCTTATCTTTCCTCTGTATCTCTCTGGTCCTTATCTTTCCTCTGTATCTCTCTATCTCTTTCCTCTGTATCTTTCCTCTGTATCTCTCTGGTCCTTATCTTTCCTCTGTATCTCTCTGGTCCTTATCTTTCCTCTGTATCTCTCTGGTCCTTATCTTTCCTCTGTATCTCTCTGGTCCTTATCTTTCCTCTGTATCTCTCTGGTCCTTATCTTTCCTCTGTATCTCTCTGGTCCTTATCTTTCCTCCGTATCTCTCTGGTCCTTATCTTTCCTCTGTATCTCTCTGGTCCTTATCTTTCCTCTGTTCTCTCTGGTCCTTATCTTTCCTCTGTATCTCTCTGGTCCTTATCTTTCCTCCGTATCTCTCTTATCTTTGCTCTGTATCTCTCCTTATCTTTCCTCTGTATCTCTCTTGTCCTTATCTTTCCTCTGTATCTCTCTGGTCCTTATCTTTCCTCTGTATCTCTCTGGTCCTTATCTTTCCTCTGTATCTCTCTGGTCCTTATCTTTCCTCTGTATCTCTCTGGTCCTTATCTTTCCTCTCTATCTCTCTGGTCCTTATCTTTCCTCTGTATCTCTCCTTATCTTTCCTCTGTATCTCTCCTTATCTTTCCTCTGTATCTTTCCGCTCCTTATCTTTCCTTTGCTTTTCTTCGCTCCTTATCTTTCCTCTGTATCTCTCTGGTCCTTATCTTTCCTCTGTATCTCTCTGGTCCTTATCTTTCCTCTCTATCTCTCTGGTCCTTATCTTTCCTCTGTATCTCTCCTTATCTTTCCTCCGTATCTCTCCTTATCTCTTTGTGGTCCTTCTGTGGCTCAGTTGGTAGAGCATGGCGCTTGTAACGCCAGGGTAGTGGGTTCGATTCCCGGGACCACCCATACGTAGAATGTATGCACACATGACTGTAAGTCGCTTTGGATAAAAGCGTCAGCTAAATGGCATATATTATTATATATATTATATTATTATATTATTATATATTATTTCCTCTGTATCTCTCTGGTCCTTATCTTTCCTCTGTATCTCTCTGGTCCTTATCTTTCCTCTGTTCTCTCTGGTCCTTATCTTTCCTCTGTATCTCTCTGGTCCTTATCTTTCCTCTGTATCTCTCTGGTCCTTATCTTTCCTCTGTATCTCTCTGGTCCTTATCTTTCCTCCGTATCTCTCCTTATCTTTCCTCTGTATCTCTCTGGTCCTTATCTTTCCTCTGTTCTCTCTGGTCCTTATCTTTCCTCTGTATCTCTCTGGTCCTTATCTTTCCTCTGTATCTCTCTGGTCCTTATCTTTCCTCTGTATCTCTCCTTATCTTTCCTCTGTATCTCTCTGGTCCTTATCTTTCCTCTGTATCTCTCTGGTCCTTATCTTTCCTCTGTATCTCTCTGGTCCTTATCTTTCCTCTGTATCTCTCTGGTCCTTATCTTTCCTCTGTATCTCTCTGGTCCTTATCTTTCCTCTGTATCTCTCCTTATCTTTCCTCTGTATCTCTCTGGTCCTTATCTTTCCTCTGTATCTCTCTGGTCCTTATCTTTCCTCTGCATCTCTCTGGTCCTTATCTTTCCTCTGTATCTCTCTGGTCCTTATCTTTCCTCTGTATCTCTCTGGTCCTTATCTTTCCTCTGTATCTCTCTGGTCCTTATCTTTCCTCTGTATCTCTCTGGTCCTTATCTTTCCTCTGTATCTCTCTGGTCCTTATCTTTCCTCTCTATCTCTCTGGTCCTTATCTTTCCTCTCTATCTCTCTGGTCCTTATCTTTCCTCTGTATCTCTCCTTATCTTTCCTCTGTATCTCTCTGGTCCTTATCTTTCCTCCGTATCTCTCTTATCTCTTTGTGGTCCTTCTGTGGCTCAGTTGGTAGAGCATGGCGCTTGTAACGCCAGGGTAGTGGGTTCGATTCCCGGGACCACCCATACGTAGAATGTATGCACACATGACTGTAAGTCGCTTTGGATAAGCGTCAGCTAAATGGCATATATTATTATATATATTATATTATTATATTATTATATATTATTTCCTCTGTATCTCTCTGGTCCTTATCTTTCCTCTGTATCTCTCTGGTCCTTATCTTTCCTCTGTATCTCTCTGGTCCTTATCTTTCCTCTGTATCTCTCTGGTCCTTATCTTTCCTCTGTATCTCTCTGGTCCTTATCTTTCCTCTGTATCTCTCTGGTCCTTATCTTTCCTGTATCTCTCTGGTCCTTATCTTTCCTCTGTATCTCTCTGGTCCTTATCTTTCCTCTGTTCTCTCTGGTCCTTATCTTTCCTCTGTATCTCTCTGGTCCTTATCTTTCCTCCGTATCTCTCCTTATCTTTGCTCTGTATCTCTCCTTATCTTTCCTCTGTATCTCTCTTGTCCTTATCTTTCCTCTGTATCTCTCTGGTCCTTATCTTTCCTCTGTATCTCTCTGGTCCTTATCTTTCCTCTGTATCTCTCTGGTCCTTATCTTTCCTCTGTATCTCTCTGGTCCTTATCTTTCCTCCGTATCTCTCCTTATCTTTCCTCTGTATATCTCTGGTCCTTATCTTTCCTCCGTATCTCTCCTTATCTCTTTGTGGTCCTTCTGTGGCTCAGTTGGTAGAGCATGGCGCTTGTAACGCCAGGGTAGTGGGTTCGATTCCGGGACCACCCCTAGAATGTATGCACACATGACTGTAAGTCGCTTTGGATAAAAGCGTCAGCTAAATGGCATATATTATTATATATATTATATTATTATATTATTATATATTATTTCCTCTGTATCTCTCTGGTCCTTATCTTTCCTCTGTATCTCTCTGGTCCTTATCTTTCCTCCGTATCTCTCCTTATCTTTCCTCTGTATCTCTCTGGTCCTTATCTCTCTGGTTTAGGAGGCTGTGTTATAGGGGAGAATGCATTTTTGCCCCTAATATCAGGGTGTGTGTGTGTGTGTGTGTGTGTGTGTGTGTGTGTGTGTGTGTGTGTGTGTGTGTGTGTGTGTGTGTGTGTGTGTGTGTCTCTCCCTCCTCTCCCTATCTCTCTCTCCCTCCTCTCCCTATCTCTCTCTCCCTCCTCTCCCTATCTCTCTCTCCCTCCTCTCCCTATCTCTCTCTCCCTCCTCTCCCTATCTCTCTCTCTCTCCTCTCCCTATCTCTCTCTCTCTCCTCTCCCTATCTCTCTCTCCCTCCTCTCCCTATCTCTCTCTCCCTCCTCTCCCTATCTCTCTCTCCCTCCTCCCTATCTCTCTCTCTCCTCTCCCTATCTCTCTCTCCCTCCTCTCCCTATCTCTCTCTCTCCCTCCTCTCCCTATCTCTCTCTCCCTCCTCTCCCTATCTCTCTCTCTCCTCTCCCTATCTCTCTCTCCCTCCTCTCCCTATCTCTCTCTCTCCTCTCCCTATCTCTCTCTCTCTCTCCTCCCTATCTCTCTCCTCTCCTCTCCCTATCTCTCTCTCTCTCCTCTCCCTATCTCTCTCCCTCCTCTCCCTATCTCTCTCTCCCTCCTCTCCCTATCTCTCTCTCTCCTCTCCCTATCTCTCTCCCTCCTCTCCCTATCTCTCTCTCTCCTCTCCTTATCTCTCTCATCTCTCTCTCCCTCCTCTCCCTATCTCTCTCTCTCTCCTCCTCTCCCTATCTCTCTCTCCCTCCTCTCCCTATCTCTCTCTCCTCCTCTCCTATCTCTCTCTCCCTCCTCTCCCTATCTCTCTCTTCCTCCTCTCCCTATCTCTCTCTCTCCCTCCTCTCCCTAATCTCTCTCCCTCCTCTCCCTATCTCTCTCTCCCTCCTCTCCCCTAATGCCTAATGTAACAGCGTCAGTGCAGAAGACAGTACATTAGTTAGTTCATTATAAATAGGACACATCGTGTTTCTCCTGTTGATCAGCTGTAACTTCATAGTAGAGGGAAGATGGAGGGAGGAAGTGGAGGAATAGGAAGAGGAAGAGAGGAGGAAAGGAAGAAAGGATGAGGAGGAGGAAGAGGAGACAGCAGGAACAGGAAGACAGGAGGGAGAGGAAGATAGGAGGAAGAGGAAGACAGGAGGAAGATGAAGAGAGGAGGAAAGGAAGACAGGAGGAAGAAGAGGACAGGAGGAAGTGGCGGAAGGGGAGGAAGGGGAGGACAGGAGGAAGAGGAAGACAGGAGGAAGAGGAGGACAGGAGGAAGAGGAAGACAGGAGGAAGAGGAGGAAGAGGAAGACAGCAGGAACATGAAGACAGGAGGGAGAGGAAGATAGGAGGAAGAGGAAGACAGGAGGAAGATGAAGAGAGGAGGAAGAGGAAGACAGGAGGAAGAAGAGGACAGGAGGAAGTGGGGGAAAGGGAGGAAGTGGAGGAAGGGGAGGACAGGAGGAAGAGGAAGACAGGAGGAAGAGGAGGACAGGAGGAAGTGGAGGAAGGGGAGGAAGTGGAGGAAGGGGAGGAAGTGGAGGAAGGGGAAGAGAGTAAGAGGAAGAGGAGGGCAGGAGGAAGAGGAAGACAGGAGGAAGAGGAGGACAGGAGGAAGAGGAAGACAGGAGGAAGAGGAGGACAGGAGGAAGTGGAGGAAGGGGAGGAAGTGGAGGAAGGGGAGGAAGGGGAGGAAGTGGAGGAAGGGGAAGAGAGGAGAAGGAAGAGGAAGAGGAGGAAAGGAGGAAGAGGAAGACAGGAGGAAGAGGAAGATAGGAGGAAGACAGAAGGGAGTGGAGTAAGAGGAAGACAGGAGGAAGAGGAAGACAGGAGGAAGTGGAGGAAGTGGAGGCCAGAAGGAAGAGGAAGACAGGAGGAAGAGGAAGACAGGAGGAAGTGGAGGAAGAGGAAGACAGGAGGAAGTGGAGGAAGAGGAAGACAGGAAGTAATATTTTCTGCTCAACAGTTTTGATCAGAATCAGAAAATGTCCTCAAATCCTAAAAACATAGAAAACACCTCTGTTGGCACACACACACACACACACACACACACACACACACACACACACACACACACACACACACACACACACACACACACACACACACACACACACACACACACACACAGACCAGGCAAGGTCTTCCACACTGATCTCGACAAACAATTTCTACATGGACTTCGTGCACGAGGGGGGTTGTCATGCTGAAACAGGAAATGGCCTTTCCCTAAAACTGTTGCCACAAAGTTGGAAGGACAGAATCATCTAGAATGTAGATTGTAGGGTTAAGATTGACCCTTCACTGGAACTAAAGGGGCCCAAACCATGAAAAACAGCTCCATTATTCCATTATTCCTCCTCCACCAAACTTTACAGTTGGCACTATGCATTGGGGCAGGTAAATCAAATCAAATCAAATCAAACACTATGTGCACTATGCATTGGGGCAGGTAAATCAAATCAAATCAAACACTATGTGCACTATGCATTGGGGCAGGTAAATCAAATCAAATCAAATCAAACACTATGTGCACTATGCATTGGGGCAGGTAAATCAAATCAAATCAAACACTATGTGCACTATGCTTTGGGGCAGGTAAATCAAATCAAATCAATCACTATGTGCACTATGCATTGGGGCAGGTAAATCAAATCAAATCAATCACTATGTGCACTATGCATTGGGGCAGGTAAATCAAATCAAATCAAACACTATGTGCACTATGCATTGGGGCAGGTAAATCAAATCAAATCAAATCAAACACTATGTGCACTATGCATTGGGGCAGGTAAATCAAATCAAATCAAACACTATGTGCACTATGCATTGGGGCAGGTAAATCAAATCAAATCAAATCAAACACTATGTGCACTATGCATTGGGGCAGGTAAATCAAATCAAATCAAACACTATGTGCACTATGCATTGGGGCAGGTAAATCAAATCAAATCAAACACTATGTGCACTATGCATTTGGGCAGGTAAATCAAATCAAATCAAACACTATGTGCACTATGCATTGGGGCAGGTAAATCAAATCAAATCAAACACTATGTGCACTATGCATTGGGGCAGGTAAATCAAATCAAATCAAACACTATGTGCACTATGCATTGGGGCAGGTAAATCAAATCAAATCAAACACTATGTGCACTATGCATTGGGGCAGGTAAATCAAATCAAATCAAACACTATGTGCACTATGCATTGGGGCAGGTAAATCAAATCAAACACTATGTGCACTATGCATTGGGGCAGGTAAATCAAATCAAACACTATGTGCACTATGCATTGGGGCAGGTAAATCAAATCAAACACTATGTGCACTATGCATTGGGGCAGGTAAATCAAATCAAATCAAAAACTATGTGCACTATGCATTGGGGCAGGTAAATCAAATCAAATCAAACACTATGTGCACTATGCATTGGGGCAGGTAAATCAAATCAAATCAAACACTATGTGCACTATGCATTGGGGCAGGTAAATCAAATCAAATCAAAAACTATGTGCACTATGCATTGGGGCAGGTAAATCAAATCAAACACTATGTGCACTATGCATTGGGGCAGGTAAATCAAATCAAACACTATGTGCACTATGCATTGGGGCAGGTAAATCAAATCAAATCAAACACTATGTGCACTATGCAAGGTTCTCCTGGCATCCGCCAAACCCAGATTCGTCAGTCGGGGACTGCCAGGTGGTGAAGCGTGATTCATCACTCCAGAGAACGCGTTTCCACTGCTCCAGAGTCCAACGGCGACGAGCTCCAGATGACGCTTGGCGTTGCTCATGTTGATCTTCTTCCTGTGTGCTGAAAACCCATTTCATGAAGCTCCCGACCAGCAGTTCTTCTTCCTGTGTGCTGCTGCTGCCATGAAAACCCATTTCATGAAGCTCCCGACCAGCAGTTCTTCTTCCTGTGTGCTGCTGCTCGGCCATGAAAACCCATTTCATGAAGCTCCCGACCAGCAGTTCTTCTTCCTGTGTGCTGCTGCTGCCATGAAAACCCATTTCATGAAGCTCCCGACCAGCAGTTCTTCTTCTTGTGTGCTGCTGCTCGGCCATGAAAACCCATTTCATGAAGCTCCCGACCAGCAGTTCTTCTTCCTGTGTGCTCGGCATGAAAACCCATTTCATGAAGCTCCCGACCAGCAGTTCTTCTTCCTGTGTGCTGCTTGCCATAAAAACCCATTTCATGAAGCTCCCGACCAGCAGTTCTTCTTCCTGTGTGCTGCTGCTCGGCCATGAAAACCCATTTCATGAAGCTCCCGACCAGCAGTTCTTCTTCCTGTGTGCTGCTGCTCGGCCATGAAAACCCATTTCATGAAGCTCCCGACCAGCAGTTCTTCTTCCTGTGCTGCTGTTCGGCCATAAAACCCATTTCATGAAGCTCCCGACCAGCAGTTCTTCTTCCTGTGCTGCTGCTCGGCCATAAAAACCCATTTCATGAAGCTCCCGACCAGCAGTTCTTCTTCCTGTGTGCTGCTGCTCGGCCATAAAAAACCCATTTCATGAAGCTCCCGACCAGCAGTTCTTCTTCCTGTGTGCTGCTGCTCGGCCATAAAAACCCATTTCATGAAGCTCCCGACCAGCAGTTCTTCTTCCTGTGCTGCTGCCATAAAAACCCATTTCATGAAGCTCCCGACCAGCAGTTCTTCTTCCTGTGTGCTGCTGCTCGCCATGAAAACCCATTTCATGAAGCTCCCGACCAGCAGTTCTTCTTCCTGTGTGCTGCTGCTCGGGCCATAAAAACCCATTTCATGAAGCTCCCGACCAGCAGTTCTTCTTCCTGTGTGCTGCTGCTCGCCATAAAAACCCATTTCATGAAGCTCCCGACCAGCAGTTCTTCTTCCTGTGTGCTGCTGCTCGGCCATGAAAACCCATTTCATGAAGCTCCCGACCAGCAGTTCTTCTTCCTGTGTGCTGCTGCTCGGCCATGAAAACCCATTTCATGACGCTCCCGACCAGCAGTTCTTCTTCCTGTGTGCTGCTGCTCGGCCATGAAAAACCCATTTCATGAAGCTCCCGACCAGCAGTTCTTCTTCCTGTGTGCTGCTGCTCGGCCATAAAACCCATTTCATGAGGCTCCCGACCAGCAGTTCTTCTTCCTGTGTGCTGCTGCTCGGCCATGAAAACCCATTTCATGAAGCTCCCGACCAGCAGTTCTTCTTCCTGTGTGCTGCTGCTCGGCCATGAAAACCCCATTTCATGAAGCTCCCGACCAGCAGTTCTTCTTCCTGTGTGCTGCTGCTCGGCCATGAAAACCCATTTCATGAAGCTCCCGACCAGCAGTTCTTCTTCCTGTGTGCTGCTGCTCGGCCCATGAAAACCCATTTCATGAAGCTCCCGACCAGCAGTTCTTCTTCCTGTGTGCTGCTGCTCGGCCATGAAAACCCATTTCATGAAGCTCCCGACCAGCAGTTCTTCTTCCTGTGTGCTGCTGCTCGGCCATGAAAACCCATTTCATGAAGCTCCCGACCAGCAGTTCTTCTTCCTGTGTGCTGCTGCTCGGCCATGAAACCCATTTCATGAAGCTCCCGACCAGCAGTTCTTCTTCCTGTGTGCTGCTGCTCGGCCATGAAAACCCATTTCATGAAGCTCCGACCAGCAGTTCTTCTTCCTGTGTGCTGCTGCTCGGCCATGAAAACCCATTTCATGAAGCTCCCGACCAGCAGTTCTTCTTCCTGTGTGCTGCTGCTGCCATGAAAAACCCATTTCATGAAGCTCCCGACCAGCAGTTCTTCTTCCTGTGTGCTGCTGCTCGGCCATAAAAACCCATTTCATGAAGCTCCCGACCAGCAGTTCTTCTTCCTGTGTGCTGCTGCTCGGCCATGAAAACCCATTTCATGACGCTCCCGACCAGCAGTTCTTCTTCCTGTGCTGCTGCTCGGCCATAAAAACCCATTTCATGAAGCTCCCGACCAGCAGTTCTTCTTCCTGTGTGCTGCTGCTCGGCCATAAAACCCATTTCATGAAGCTCCCGACCAGCAGTTCTTCTTCCTGTGCTGCTGCTCGCCATAAAAACCCATTTCATGAAGCTCCCGACCAGCAGTTCTTCTTCCTGTGTGCTGCTGCTCGGCCATGAAAACCCATTTCATGAAGCTCCCGACCAGCAGTTCTTCTTCCTGTGTGCTGCTGCTGCCATGAAAACCCATTTCATGAAGCTCCCGACCAGCAGTTCTTCTTCCTGTGTGCTGCTGCTCGGCCATGAAAACCCATTTCATGAAGCTCCCGACCAGCAGTTCTTCTTCCTGTGTGCTGCTGCTCGGCCATAAAAACCCATTTCATGAAGCTCCCGACCAGCAGTTCTTCTTCCTGTGTGCTGCTGCTCGGCCATAAAAACCCATTTCATGAAGCTCCCGACCAGCAGTTCTTCTTCCTGTGTGCTGCTGCTCGGCCATGAAAACCCATTTCATGAAGCTCCCGACCAGCAGTTCTTCTTCCTGTGTGCTGCTGCTCGGCCATAAAAACCCATTTCATGAAGCTCCCGACCAGCAGTTCTTCTTCTGTGTGCTGCTGCTCGGCCATGAAAACCCATTTCATGAAGCTCCCGACCAGCAGTTCTTCTTCCTGTGTGCTGCTGCTCGACCATGAAAACCCATTTCATGAAGCTCCCGACCAGCAGTTCTTCTTCCTGTGTGCTGCTGCTCGGCCATAAAACCCATTTCATGAAGCTCCCGACCAGCAGTTCTTCTTCCTGTGTGCTGCTGCTCGGCCATGAAAACCCATTTCATGAAGCTCCCGACCAGCAGTTCTTCTTCCTGTGTGCTGCTGCTCGACCATGAAAACCCATTTCATGAAGCTCCCGACCAGCAGTTCTTCTTCCTGTGTGCTGCTGCTCGGCCATAAAAACCCATTTCATGAAGCTCCCGACCAGCAGTTCTTCTTCCCTGTGTGCTGCTGCTCGGCCATGAAAACCCATTTCATGAAGCTCCCGACCAGCAGTTCTTCTTCCTGTGTGCTGCTGCTCGGCCATAAAAACCCATTTCATGAAGCTCCCGACCAGCAGTTCTTCTTCCTGTGTGCTGCTGCTCGGCCCATGAAAACCCATTTCATGACGCTCCCGACCAGCAGTTCTTCTTCCTGTGTGCTGCTGCTCGGCCATGAAAACCCATTTCATGACGCTCCCGACCAGCAGTTCTTCTTCCTGTGTGCTGCTGCTCGGCCATGAAAACCCATTTCATGAAGCTCCCGACCAGCAGTTCTTCTTCCTGTGTGCTGCTGCTCGGCCATGAAAACCCATTTCATGAAGCTCCCGACCAGCAGTTCTTCTTCCTGTGTGCTGCTGCTCGGCCATGAAAACCCATTTCATGAAGCTCCCGACCAGCAGTTCTTCTTCCTGTGTGCTGCTGCTCGGCCATGAAAACCCATTTCATGACGCTCCCGACCAGCAGTTCTTCTTCCTGTGTGCTGCTGCTCGGCCATGAAAACCCATTTCATGAAGCTCCCGACCAGCAGTTCTTCTTCCTGTGTGCTGCTGCTCGGCCATGAAAACCCATTTCATGACGCTCCCGACCAGCAGTTCTTCTTCCTGTGTGCTGCTGCTCGGCCATGAAACCCATTTCATGACGCTCCCGACCAGCAGTTCTTCTTCTGTGTGCTGCTGCTCGGCCATGAAAACCCATTTCATGACGCTCCCGACCAGCAGTTCTTCTTCCTGTGTGCTGCTGCTCGGCCATGAAAACCCATTTCATGAAGCTCCCGACCAGCAGTTCTTCTTCCTGTGTGCTGCTGCTCGGCCATAAAAACCCATTTCATGAAGCTCCCGACCAGCAGTTCTTCTTCCTGTGTGCTGCTGCTCGGCCATGAAAACCCATTTCATGAAGCTCCCGACCAGCAGTTCTTCTTCCTGTGTGCTGCTGCTCGGCCATAAAAACCCATTTCATGAAGCTCCCGACCAGCAGTTCTTCTTCCTGTGTGCTGCTGCTCGGCCATGAAAACCCATTTCATGACGCTCCCGACCAGCAGTTCTTCTTCCTGTGTGCTGCTGCTCGGCCATGAAAACCCATTTCATGACGCTCCCGACCAGCAGTTCTTCTTCCTGTGTGCTGCTGCTCGGCCATGAAAACCCATTTCATGAAGCTCCCGACCAGCAGTTCTTCTTCCTGTGCTGCTGCTCGGCCATGAAAACCCATTTCATGAAGCTCCCGACCAGCAGTTCTTCTTCCTGTGTGCTGCTGCTCGGCCATGAAAACCCATTTCATGAAGCTCCCGACCAGCAGTTCTTCTTCCTGTGTGCTGCTGCTCGGCCATGAAAACCCATTTCATGACGCTCCCGACCAGCAGTTCTTCTTCCTGTGTGCTGCTGCTCGGCCATGAAAACCCATTTCATGAAGCTCCCGACCAGCAGTTCTTCTTCCTGTGTGCTGCTGCTCGGCCATGAAAACCCATTTCATGACGCTCCCGACCAGCAGTTCTTCTTCCTGTGTGCTGCTGCTCGGCCATGAAAACCCATTTCATGACGCTCCCGACCAGCAGTTCTTCTTCCTGTGTGCTGCTGCTCGGCCATGAAAACCCATTTCATGAAGCTCCCGACCAGCAGTTCTTCTTCCTGTGTGCTGCTGCTCGGCCATGAAAACCCATTTCATGAAGCTCCCGACCAGCAGTTCTTCTTCCTGTGCTGCTGCTCGGCCATGAAAACCCATTTCATGAAGCTCCCGACCAGCAGTTCTTCTTCCTGTGTGCTGCTGCTCGGCCATGAAACCCATTTCATGAAGCTCCCGACCAGCAGTTCTTCTTCCTGTGTGCTGCTGCTCGGCCATAAAAACCCATTTCATGAAGCTCCCGACCAGCAGTTCTTCTTCCTGTGTGCTGCTGCTCGGCCATGAAAACCCATTTCATGACGCTCCCGACCAGCAGTTCTTCTTCCTGTGTGCTGCTGCTCGGCCATAAAACCCATTTCATGAAGCTCCCGACCAGCAGTTCTTCTTCCTGTGTGCTGCTGCTCGGCCATAAAAACCCATTTCATGAAGCTCCCGACCAGCAGTTCTTCTTCCTGTGCTGCTGCTCGGCCATAAAAACCCATTTCATGAAGCTCCCGACCAGCAGTTCTTCTTCCTGTGTGCTGCTGCTCGGCCATGAAAACCCATTTCATGAAGCTCCCGACCAGCAGTTCTTCTTCCTGTGTGCTGCTGCTCGGCCATGAAAACCCATTTCATGAAGCTCCCGACCAGCAGTTCTTCTTCCTGTGTGCTGCTGCTCGGCCATGAAAACCCATTTCATGAAGCTCCCGACCAGCAGTTCTTCTTCCTGTGTGCTGCTGCTCGGCCATAAAACCCATTTCATGAAGCTCCCGACCAGCAGTTCTTCTTCCTGTGTGCTGCTGCTCGGCCATAAAAACCCATTTCATGAAGCTCCCGACCAGCAGTTCTTCTTCCTGTGTGCTGCTGCTCGGCCATGAAAACCCATTTCATGAAGCTCCCGACCAGCAGTTCTTCTTCCTGTGTGCTGCTGCTCGGCCATGAAAACCCATTTCATGAAGCTCCCGACCAGCAGTTCTTCTTCCTGTGTGCTGCTGCTCGGCCATGAAAACCCATTTCATGAAGCTCCCGACCAGCAGTTCTTCTTCCTGTGTGCTGCTGCTCGACCATGAAAACCCATTTCATGAAGCTCCCGACCAGCAGTTCTTCTTCCTGTGCTGCTGCTCGGCCATAAAAACCCATTTCATGAAGCTCCCGACCAGCAGTTCTTCTTCCTGTGTGCTGCTGCTCGGCCATGAAAACCCATTTCATGAAGCTCCCGACCAGCAGTTCTTCTTCCTGTGTGCTGCTGCTCGACCATGAAAACCCATTTCATGAAGCTCCCGACCAGCAGTTCTTCTTCCTGTGCTGCTGCTGCCATAAAAACCCATTTCATGAAGCTCCCGACCAGCAGTTCTTCTTCCTGTGTGCTGCTGCTGCCATGAAAACCCATTTCATGATGAAGCTCCCGACCAGCAGTTCTTCTTTCCTGTGTGCTGCTGCTGAGGCCATAAAAACCCATTTCATGAAGCTCCCGACCAGCAGTTCTTCTTCCTGTGTGCTGCTGCTGCCATGAAAACCCATTTCATGACGCTCCCGACCAGCAGTTCTTCTTCCTGTGTGCTGCTGCTGCCATGAAAACCCATTTCATGACGCTCCCGACCAGCAGTTCTTCTTCCTGTGTGCTGCTGCTCGGCCATGAAAACCCATTTCATGAAGCTCCCGACCAGCAGTTCTTCTTCCTGTGTGCTGCTGCTCGGCCATGAAAACCCATTTCATGAAGCTCCCGACCAGCAGTTCTTCTTCCTGTGTGCTGCTGCTGGCCATGAAAACCCATTTCATGAAGCTCCCGACCAGCAGTTCTTCTTCCTGTGTGCTGCTGCTCGGCCATGAAAACCCATTTCATGACGCTCCCGACCAGCAGTTCTTCTTCCTGTGTGCTGCTGCTCGGCCATGAAAACCCATTTCATGAAGCTCCCGACCAGCAGTTCTTCTTCCTGTGTGCTGCTGCTCGGCCATGAAAACCCATTTCATGACGCTCCCGACCAGCAGTTCTTCTTCCTGTGTGCTGCTGCTCGGCCATGAAAACCCATTTCATGACGCTCCCGACCAGCAGTTCTTCTTCCTGTGTGCTGCTGCTCGGCCATGAAAACCCATTTCATGACGCTCCCGACCAGCAGTTCTTCTTCCTGTGTGCTGCTGCTCGGCCATGAAAACCCATTTCATGAAGCTCCCGACCAGCAGTTCTTCTTCCTGTGTGCTGCTGCTCGGCCATAAAAACCCATTTCATGAAGCTCCCGACCAGCAGTTCTTCTTCCTGTGTGCTGCTGCTCGGCCATGAAAACCCATTTCATGAAGCTCCCGACCAGCAGTTCTTCTTCCTGTGTGCTGCTGCTGCCATAAAAACCCATTTCATGAAGCTCCCGACCAGCAGTTCTTCTTCCCTGTGCTGCTGCTCTGGCCATGAAAACCCATTTCATGACGCTCCCGACCAGCAGTTCTTCTTCCTGTGTGCTGCTGCTCGGCCATGAAAACCCATTTCATGACGCTCCCGACCAGCAGTTCTTCTTCCTGTGTGCTGCTGCTCGGCCATGAAAACCCATTTCATGAAGCTCCCGACCAGCAGTTCTTCTTCCTGTGTGCTGCTGCTCGGCCATGAAAACCCATTTCATGAAGCTCCCGACCAGCAGTTCTTCTTCCTGTGTGCTGCTGCTCGGCCATGAAAACCCATTTCATGAAGCTCCCGACCAGCAGTTCTTCTTCCTGTGTGCTGCTGCTCGGCCATGAAAACCCATTTCATGACGCTCCCGACCAGCAGTTCTTCTTCCTGTGTGCTGCTGCTCGGCCATGAAAACCCATTTCATGAAGCTCCCGACCAGCAGTTCTTCTTCCTGTGTGCTGCTGCTCGGCCATGAAAACCCATTTCATGACGCTCCCGACCAGCAGTTCTTCTTCCTGTGTGCTGCTGCTCGGCCATGAAAACCCATTTCATGACGCTCCCGACCAGCAGTTCTTCTTCCTGTGTGCTGCTGCTCGGCCATGAAAACCCATTTCATGAAGCTCCCGACCAGCATCTTGTGTTGACGTTGCTTCCAAGTTTGGAAAATTTGACGAACTGACTTGTTGGAAAGTTGGCATGGTGAGATGATGAGATGATGAGACGTTGATTTTTCAGTACGAGCCAATGTTTGTCTATGGAGATTGCATTGTGCTTGATTTATTGGCTGAAATACAATCCACTGATTTGAAGGGGTGTCCACATACAGTATATACCAGACATGTCAGAAACACGTGAAACTCTGGACAGACAGACAGACAGACAGACAGACAGACAGACAGACAGACAGACAGACAGACAGACAGACAGACAGACAGGCAGGTAGACAGGCAGGCAGGCAGGCAGGCAGGCAGGCAGGCAGACAGACAGACAGAAACGTAGCCTCTCCAAGGCCCTGCTGTCTGTCTCCTTCACCCCCCCCACGACACACACGCACTTCAAATTTCTGATCACAATTGCCAACGACGTGTGGGCTGTGTGAAAATGACTGTCACCTTTTACTGCTGAGAGAGAGAGACACACACACACACACACACAGGTCCTGACAGATCACAGGGCAGGTGTCAAAAGAAGAAATACAGAGATTTTAAAATGAGTTTCAAGGTTCCCGCGTTACCGTGAATGTTACAGTGTTTTAAAATCTCCGTTATTTTTTATTTATTTACCTTTGACGATGTCTTTGGGGTAGAACTTTTAAAATGTAAATATTTTTCTCCCGACAAAATCGTAGAAAATGTGCCGTTTTCACAAGACTGTATGTAGACACTGGTATTGTAGATAATAAAAAATGAGGGTTTTAAAAAGCGGTGGACTTGCCCTTTAAACACGAATCCAAACGATCGTTTCTTCTCTTGCCTCTGTGGGATGCCTGCTGTTCTGCTGTGGGATGCCTGCTGTTCTGCTGTGGGATGCCTGCTGTTCTGCTGTGGGATGTCTGCTGTTCTGCTGTGGGATGTCTGCTGTTCTGCTGTGGGATGTCTGCTGTTCCTCTGTGGGAATAACAGGTTCTGTCCCAGGGTCTGTTCCTCTGTGGGAATAACAGGTTCTGTTCCAGGGTCTGTTCCTCTGTGGGAATAACAGGTTCTGTCCCAGGGTCTGTTCCTCTGTGGGAATAACAGGTTCTGTTCCAGGGTCTGTTCCTCTGTGGGAATAACAGGTTCTGTTCCAGGGTCTGTTCCTCTGTGGGAATAACAGGTTCTGTCCCAGGGTCTGTTCCTCTGTGGGAATAACAGGTTCTGCTCCAGGGTCTGTTCCTCTGTGGGAATAACAGGTTCTGTCCCAGGGTCTGTTCCTCTGTGGGAATAACAGGTTCTGTTCCAGGGTCTGTTCCTCTGTGGGAATAACAGGTTCTGTCCCAGGGTCTGTTCCTCTGTGGGAATAACAGGTTCTGTTCCAGGGTCTGTTCCTCTGTGGGAATAACAGGTTCTGTCCCAGGGTCTGTTCCTCTGTGGGAATAACAGGTTCTGTTCCAGGGTCTGTTCCAAATGTTCCCTATTCCCTATCTAGTACACTACTTTATACTACAGCCCTATTCCCTATATATTGCACTACTTTAGACTACAGCCCTATTCCCTATCTAGTACACTACTTTATACTACAGCCCTATTCCCTATATATTACACTACTTTATACTACAGCCCTATTCCCTATATATTGCACTACTTTAGACTACAGCCCTATTCCCTATCTAGTACACTACTTTATACTACAGCCCTATATAGTGCACTACTTTATACTACAGCCCTATATAGTACACTACTTTATACTACAGCCCTATTCCCTATATAGTGCACTACTTTATACTACAGCCCTATTCCCTATATAGTACACTACTTTATACTATAGCCCTATTCCCTATATAGTACACTACTTTATACTACAGCCCTATTCCCTATATAGTACACTACTTTATACTACAGCCCTATTCCCTATATAGTACACTACTTTATACTACAGCCCTACAGCCCTATATAGTACTTTATACTACAGCCCTATATAGTACACTACTTTATACTACAGCCCTATTCCCTATATAGTGCACTACTTTATACTACAGCCATATTCCCTATATAGTACACTACTTTATACTACAGCCCTATATAGTGCACTACTTTATACTACATCCCTATTCCCTATATAGTGCACTACTTTATACTACAGCCCTATTCCCTATATAGTGCACTACTTTATACTACAGCCCTATTCCCTATATAGTACACTACTTTATACTACAGCCATATTCCCTATATAGTACACTACTTTATACTACAGCCCTATTCCTATATAGCACACTACTTTATACTACAGCCCTATTCCCTATCTAGTGCACTACTTTATACTACAGCCCTATTCCCTATCTAGTACACTACTTTATACTACAGCCCTATTCCCTATATAGTACACTACTTTATACTACAGCCCTATTCCCTATCTAGTGCACTACTTTATACTACAGCCCTATTCCCTATATAGTGCACTACTTTATACTACAGCCATATTCCCTATCAAGTACACTACTTTATACTACAGCCCTATTCCCTATATAGTACACTACTTTATACTACAGCCCTATTCCCTATATAGCACACTACTTTATACTACAGCCCTATTCCCTATCTAGTGCACTACTTTATACTACAGCCCTATTCCCTATCTAGTACACTACTTTATACTACAGCCCTATTCCATATATAGTACACTACTTTATACTACAGCCCTATTCCCTATAGAGTACTACACTACTTTATACTACAGCCCTATTCCTATCTAGTACACTACTTTATACTACAGCCCTATTCCCTATATAGTACACTACTTTATACTTCAGCCCTATTCCCTATATAGTGCAGTACTTTATACTAAAGCCCTATTCCCTATCAAGTACACTACTTTATACTACAGCCATATTCCCTATCAAGTACACTACTTTATACTACAGCCCTATTCCCTATCTAGTACACTACTTTATACTACAGCCATATTCCCTATCAAGTACACTACTTTATACTACAGCCCTATTCCCTATCAAGTACACTACTTTATACTACAGCCCTATTCCCTATCAAGTACACTACTTTATACTACAGCCCTATTCCCTATCTAGTACACTACTTTATACTACAACACCTGTGGGGAGAGGGGCAATTCTTCTTACCAAACCACATGACCTTTGTTTTGGAGGTGAACAAGGTTAAGAACATAGAAAAGCTTGTTGTAGAGCGTTTAACACAAAATCCAGGTAGAGCCTGCTGAGTATAACACTATCATCTGCATATAAATGGATGAGAGAGCTTCCTACTGCCTAAGCTATGTTGTTGATGTAAATTGAGAAGAGCGTGGGGCCTAGGATTGAGCCTTGGGGTACTCCCTTAGTGACAGGCAGTGGCTGAGACAGCAGATTTTCTGACTTTATACACTACACTCTTTGAGAGAGGTAGTTAGCAAACCAGGCTAAAGACCCCTCAGAGACACCAACACTCCTTAGCCGGCCCACAAGAATGGAATGGTCTACCGTATCAAAAGCTTTGGCCAAGTCAATAAAAAAAGAGCAGCACAATATTGCTTTAAAAGGTTCCGTGAAACTTCCATGACCTGAGCGGGAAACCAGATTGCCCGAGAGAATACTGTAGACAGCAAGAAAGACTGGCAGTTGATTATTAACAAGTTTTTTCCCAAGACTTTTGAAAAACAAGGCAAAATATTGTTACATCACAGTGAATATTGTTACATCACAGTGAATATTGTTACATCACAGTGAATATTGTTACATCACAGTGAATATTGTTACATCACAGTGAATATTGTTACATCACAGCGAATATTGTTACATCACAGCGAATATTGTATGACAGTTAGGATCCGCTTGATCTCCCCTTTAAATAAAGGACGAACCGTGGCTGCCTTCCAACCAATGGGAACCTCCCCAGAGAGGAGAGACAGGATAAAAGTATTATTTGCGATGATGGGAGCAGTAACCTTAAAGAAGAATAGAAGAAAGGGTCTAAACCATCTGACCCAGTTTCAGGAGCTCCTTTAGCACCTCGGACTCAGTGACCACCTGCAGGGAGAAACTTTGTAGCAGGGCAGGGGAAAAGAGGGAGAAGCATCGGGGGATAGTCGCATTAGAAGGTTAGGTTAGGAGATGAGGAAGTGTTGGACCGTCAAGGAGGCGTGGCTGAGTCAAATAGGAATCCTGACTGAATGAAGTGGTGATTAAAAGAGCTCAGCCATGTGCTTCTTGTCAGTAACAACCACATCATCAACATTAAGGGACTTGTGCTCCTTGTCAGTAACAACCACATCATCAACATTATTAAGGGACATGTGCTCCTTGTCAGTAACAACCACATCATCAACATTAAGGGACTTGTGCTCCTTGTCAGTAACAACCACATCATCAACATTATTAAGGGACATGTGCTCCTTGTCAGTAACAACCACATCATCAACATTAAGGGACTTGTGCTCCTTGTCAGTAACAACCACATCATCAACATTATTAAGGGACATGTGCTCCTTGTCAGTAACAACCACATCATCAACATTAAGGGACTTGTGCTCCTTGTCAGTAACAACCACATCATTAACATTATTAAGGGACATGTGCTCCTTGTCAGTAACAACCACATCATCAACATTAAGGGACTTGTGCTCCTTGTCAGTAACAACCACATCATCAACATTATTAAGGGACATGTGCTCCTTGTCAGTAACAACCACATCATCAACATTATTAAGGGACATGTGCTCCTTGTCAGTAACAACCACATCATCAACATTATTAAGGGACATGTGCTCCTTGTCAGTAACAACCACATCATCAACATTAAGGGACATGTGCTCCTTGTCAGTAACAACCACATCATCAACATTAAGGGACATGTGCTCCTTGTCAGTAACAACCACATCATCAACATTAAGGGACATGTGCTCCTTGTCAGTAACAACCACATCATCAACATTAAGGGACATGTGCTCCTTGTCAGTAACAACATCATCAACATTAAGGGACATGTGCTCCTTGTCAGTAACAACCACATCATCAACATTAAGGGACTTGTGCTCCTTGTCAGTAACAACCACATCATCAACATTATTAAGGGACATGTGCTCCTTGTCAGTAACAACCACATCATCAACATTAAGGGACTTGTGCTCCTTGTCAGTAACAACCACATCATCAACATTATTAAGGGACATGTGCTCCTTGTCAGTAACAACCACATCATCAACATTAAGGGACTTGTGCTCCTTGTCAGTAACAACCACATCATCAACATTATTAAGGGACATGTGCTCCTTGTCAGTAACAACCACATCATCAACATTATTAAGGGACATGTGCTCCTTGTCAGTAACAACCACATCATCAACATTATTAAGGGACATGTGCTCCTTGTCAGTAACAACCACATCATCAACATTATTAAGGGACATGTGCTCCTTGTCAGTAACAACCACATCATCAACATTAAGGGACATGTGCTCCTTGTCAGTAACAACCACATCATCAACATTAAGGGACATGTGCTCCTTGTCAGTAACAACCACATCATCAACATTAAGGGACATGTGCTCCTTGTCAGTAACAACCACATCATCAACATTAAGGGACATGTGCTCCTTGTCAGTAACAACCACATCATCAACATTATTAAGGGACATGTGCTCCTTGTCAGTAACAACCACATCATCAACATTAAGGGACATGTGCTCCTTGTCAGTAACAACCACATCATCAACATTAAGGGACTTGTGCTCCTTGTCAGTAACAACCACATCATCAACATTAAGGGACTTGTGCTCCTTGTCAGTAACAACCACATCATCAACATTAAGGGACATGTGCTCCTTGTCAGTAACAACCACATCATCAACATTAAGGGACATGTGCTCCTTGTCAGTAACAACCACATCATCAACATTAAGGGACATGTGCTCCTTGTCAGTAACAACCACATCATCAACATTATTAAGGGACATGTGCTCCTTGTCAGTAACAACCACATCATCAACATTAAGGGACATGTGCTCCTTGTCAGTAACAACCACATCATCAACATTAAGGGACATGTGCTCCTTGTCAGTAACAACCACATCATCAACATTATTAAGGGACATGTGCTCCTTGTCAGTAACAACCACATCATCAACATTAAGGGACATGTGCTCCTTGTCAGTAACAACCACATCATCAACATTAAGGGACATGTGCTCCTTGTCAGTAACAACCACATCATCAACATTATTAAGGGACATGTGCTCCTTGTCAGTAACAACCACATCATCAACATTAAGGGACATGTGCTCCTTGTCAGTAACAACCACATCATCAACATTAAGGGACATGTGCTCCTTGTCAGTAACAACCACATCATCAACATTAAGGGACATGTATGTTATCATCTATTATCTATATAGTTCTATGTCATCCTGGTCTAATGGACCATCTAGTTCTATAAAACCTCATCCATGTACCCTGGTCTAATAGACCATCTAGTTCTATAACACCTCATCCTGGTCTAATGGACCATCTAGTTCTATAAAACCTCATCCATGTACCCTGGTCTAATGCACCATCTTCTAGTTGTTTAACATCTCATCCATGTACCCTGGTCTAATGGACCATCTTCTAGTTGTTTAACACCTCATCCATGTACCCTGGTCTAATGGACCATCTTCTAGTTGTGTATCTGTATAACTGTAGCTGTTTTCAGTTGGCTCTCCTGTAGCAGACATTAGACTGACATCTGGTTGTATAACACCTCATCCATGTACCCTGGTCTAATGGACCGTCTTCTAGTTGTGTTTCTGTATAACTGTAGCTGTTTTCAGTGGAGTGGGCTCTCCTGTAGCAGACATTCGACTGACATCTGGTTAAAGTGTGGGATGTAGGTTTGACATTGTTCGTTCTGAACTGTTTATTCTGGTAGTGGTCCAATAGTCACACTCCCTCTCTCTCTTCTCCCTCTCTCTTCTCTCTCTCTTCTCTCTCTCTTCCCTCTCTCTTCCCTCTCTCTCTCTCTTCCCTCTCTCTCCTATCTCTCTCTCTCTCTCTCTTCTATCTCTCTCTCACTCTTCTCTCTCTCTCTCTTCTTTCTCTTATCTCTCTCTCTTCTCTCTCTCTCTCTTCTTTCTCTTATCTCTCTCTCTTCTCTCTTTCTCTCTCTCTCTCTCGCTCTCTCTCTCTCTCTCGTCTCTCTCTCTCTCTCTCCTCTGTCTCTTCTCTCTCTCTCTCTCTCCTCTCTCTCTTCTCTCTCTCTATCAGGATGATATATAACTCTCTGTCTCTCTCTCCATCAGGACGACAAGTCAACGTTTTTCCAGTTTGGAGCTTCCATCCAGCAGGAGGCGCTGTTGATGTTGAGCATCATGGAGGAGTACGACTGGCACATCTTTTCCATAGTCACCTCCAAGTTCCCCGGATACCAGGAGTTTATCAACGTCCTCAAGAGCACCGTGGACAACAGGTACACATTAGCATGTAGCATTATATATAATACACATTAGCATGTAGCATTATATATAATATGCATTAGCATGTAGCATTATATATTATACACATTAGCATGTAGCATTATATATAATACGCATTAGCATGTAGCATTATATATAATACACATTAGCATGTAGCATTATATATAATACACATTAGCATGTAGCATTATATATAATACACATTAGCATGTAGCATTATATATAATACACATTAGCATGTAGCATTATATATAATATGCATTAGCATGTAGCATTATATATAATATGCATTAGCATGTAGCATTATATATAATACACATTAGCATGTAGCATTATATATAATAGCATTATATATTAGCATGTATCATTATATATAATATACATTATCATGTAGCATTATATATAATACACATTAGCATGTAGCATTATATATAATATACATTATCATGTAGCATTATATATAATACACATTAGCATGTAGCATTATATATAATACACATTAGCATGTAGCATTATATATAATACA
>NW_026290912.1:77500-85000 GCF_023373465.1 Oncorhynchus keta
ATGGTAGTACTATGTGTTGTCCAGTCCCATCTCTCTAGGGTTAGATGGTAGTACTATGTGTTGTCTAGTCCAGTCCCATCTCTCTAGGGTTAGATGGTAGTACTATGTGTTGTCTAGTCCCATCTCTCTAGGGTTAGATGGTAGTACTATGTGTTGTCTAGTCCAGTCCCATCTCTCTAGGGTTAGATGGTAGTACTATGTGTTGTCTAGTCCCATCTCTCTAGGGTTAGATGGTAGTACTATGTGTTGTCCAGTCCAGTCCCATCTCTCTAGGGTTAGATGGTAGTACTATGTGTTGTCCAGTCCCATCTCTCTAGGGTTAGATGGTAGTACTATGTGTTGTCCAGTCCAGTCATCTCTCTAGGGTTAGATGGTAGTACTATGTGTTGTCTAGTCCAGTCCCATCTCTCTAGGGTTAGATGGTAGTACTATGTGTTGTCTAGTCCAGTCCCATCTCTCTAGGGTTAGATGGTAGTACTATGTGTTGTCTAGTCCAGTCCCATCTCTCTAGGGTTAGATGGTAGTACTATGTCTAGTCCAGTCCCATCTCTCTAGGGTTAGATGGTAGTACTATGTGTTGTCTAGTCCAGTCCCATCTCTCTAGGGTTAGATGGTAGTACTATGTGTTGTCCAGTCCAGTCCCATCTCTCTAGGGTTAGATGGTAGTACTATGTGTTGTCCAGTCCAGTCCCATCTCTCTAGGGTTAGATGGTAGTACTATGTGTTGTCCAGTCCCATCTCTCTAGGGTTAGATGGTAGTACTATGTGTTGTCCAGTCCCATCTCTCTAGGGTTAGATGGTAGTACTATGTGTTGTCTAGTCCAGTCCCATCTCTCTAGGGTTAGATGGTAGTACTATGTGTTGTCTAGTCCAGTCCCATCTCTCTAGGGTTAGATGGTAGTACTATGTGTTGTCTAGTCCAGTCCCATCTCTCTAGGGTTAGATGGTAGTACTATGTGTTGTCTAGTCCAGTCCCATCTCTCTAGGGTTAGATGGTAGTACTATGTGTTGTCTAGTCCAGTCCCATCTCTCTAGGGTTAGATGGTAGTACTATGTGTTGTCTAGTCCAGTCCCATCTCTCTAGGGTTAGATGGTAGTACTATGTGTTAGTCCAGTCCCATCTCTCTAGGTTAGTTGGTAGTACTATGTGTTGTCCAGTCCAGTCCCATCTCTCTAGGGTTAGATGGTAGTACTATGTGTTGTCCAGTCCCATCTCTCTAGGGTTAGATGGTAGTACTATGTGTTGTCTAGTCCCATCTCTCTAGGGTTAGATGGTAGTACTATGTGTTGTTAGTCCAGTCCCATCTCTCTAGGGTTAGATGGTAGTACTATGTGTTGTCAGTCCAGTCCCATCTCTCTAGGGTTAGATGGTAGTACTATGTGTTGTCTAGTCCCATCTCTCTAGTGTTAGATGGTAGTACTATGTGTTGTCTAGTCCAGTCCCATCTCTCTAGGGTTAGATGGTAGTACTATGTGTTGTCTAGTCCAGTCCCATCTCTCTAGGGTTAGATGGTAGTACTATGTCTAGTCCAGTCCCATCTCTCTAGGGTTAGATGGTAGTACTATGTGTTGTCTAGTCCAGTCCCATCTCTCTAGGGTTAGATGGTAGTACTATGTGTTGTCTAGTCCAGTCCCATCTCTCTAGGGTTAGATGGTAGTACTATGTGTTGTCCAGTCCCATCTCTCTAGGGTTAGATGGTAGTACTATGTGTTGTCCAGTCCCATCTCTCTAGGGTTAGATGGTAGTACTATGTGTTGTCCAGTCCCATCTCTCTAGGGTTAGATGGTAGTACTATGTGTTGTCTCCAGTCCCATCTCTCTAGGGTTAGATGGTAGTACTATGTGTTGTCTAGTCCAGTCCCATCTCTCTAGGGTTAGATGGTAGTACTATGTGTTGTCCAGTCCCATCTCTCTATGGTTAGATGGTAGTACTATGTGTTGTCCAGTCCCATCTCTCTAGGGTTAGATGGTAGTACTATGTGTTGTCTAGTCCAGTCCCATCTCTCTAGGGTTAGATGGTAGTACTATGTGTTGTCTAGTCCAGTCCCATCTCTCTAGGGTTAGATGGTAGTACTATGTGTTGTCCAGTCCAGTCCCATCTCTCTAGGGTTAGATGGTAGTACTATGTGTTGTCTAGTCCAGTCCCATCTCTCTAGGGTTAGATGGTAGTACTATGTGTTGTCCAGTCCCATCTCTCTAGGGTTAGATGGTAGTACTATGTGTTGTCTAGTCCAGTCCCATCTCTCTAGGGTTAGATGGTAGTACTATGTGTTGTCCAGTCCCATCTCTCTATGGTTAGATGGTAGTACTATGTGTTGTCCAGTCCCATCTCTCTAGGGTTAGATGGTAGTACTATGTGTTGTCTAGTCCCATCTCTCTAGGGTTAGATGGTAGTACTATGTGTTGTCCAGTCCAGTCCCATCTCTCTAGGGTTAGATGGTAGTACTATGTGTTGTCCAGTCCCATCTCTCTAGGGTTAGATGGTAGTACTATGTGTTGTCTAGTCCCATCTCTCTAGGGTTAGATGGTAGTACTATGTGTTGTCCAGTCCCATCTCTCTAGGGTTAGATGGTAGTACTATGTGTTGTCTAGTCCAGTCCCATCTCTCTAGGGTTAGATGGTAGTACTATGTGTTGTCCAGTCCAGTCCCATCTCTCTAGGGTTAGATGGTAGTACTATGTGTTGTCTAGTCCAGTCCCATCTCTCTAGGGTTAGATGGTAGTACTATGTGTTGTCTAGTCCAGTCCCATCTCTCTAGGGTTAGATGGTAGTACTATGTCTAGTCCAGTCCCATCTCTCTAGGGTTAGATGGTAGTACTATGTGTTGTCTAGTCCCATCTCTCTAGGGTTAGATGGTAGTACTATGTGTTGTCTAGTCCCATCTCTCTAGGGTTAGATGGTAGTACTATGTGTTGTCCAGTCCCATCTCTCTAGGGTTAGATGGTAGTACTATGTGTTGTCTAGTCCAGTCCCATCTCTCTAGGGTTAGATGGTAGTACTATGTGTTGTCTAGTCCAGTCCCATCTCTCTAGGGTTAGATGGTAGTACTATGTGTTGTCTAGTCCCATCTCTCTAGGGTTAGATGGTAGTACTATGTATTGTCCAGTCCCATCTCTCTAGGGTTAGATGGTAGTACTATGTGTTGTCTAGTCCCATCTCTCTAGGGTTAGATGGTAGTACTATGTGTTGTCTAGTCCCATCTCTCTAGGGTTAGATGGTAGTACTATGTGTTGTCTAGTCCCATCTCTCTAGGGTTAGATGGTAGTACTATGTGTTGTCTAGTCCCATCTCTCTAGGGTTAGATGGTAGTACTATGTGTTGTCTAGTCCCATCTCTCTAGGGTTAGATGGTAGTACTATGTGTTGTCCAGTCCCATCTCTCTAGGGTTAGATGGTAGTACTATGTGTTGTCTAGTCCAGTCCCATCTCTCTAGGGTTAGATGGTAGTACTATGTGTTGTCTAGTCCAGTCCCATCTCTCTAGGGTTAGATGGTAGTACTATGTGTTGTCTAGTCCAGTCCCATCTCTCTAGGGTTAGATGGTAGTACTATGTGTTGTCTAGTCCCATCTCTCTAGGGTTAGATGGTAGTACTATGTATTGTCCAGTCCCATCTCGCTAGGGTTAGATGGTAGTACTATGTGTTGTCTAGTCCCATCTCTCTAGGGTTAGATGGTAGTACTATGTGTTGTCTAGTCCCATCTCTCTAGGGTTAGATGGTAGTACTATGTGTTGTCCAGTCCCATCTCTCTAGGGTTAGATGGTAGTACTATGTGTTGTCTAGTCCCATCTCTCTAGGGTTAGATGGTAGTACTATGTGTTGTCCAGTCCCATCTCTCTAGGGTTAGATGGTAGTACTATGTGTTGTCCAGTCCCATCTCTCTAGGGTTAGATGGTAGTACTATGTGTTGTCTAGTCCCATCTCTCTAGGGTTAGATGGTAGTACTATGTGTTGTCTAGTCCCATCTCTCTAGGGTTAGATGGTAGTACTATGTGTTGTCTAGTCCCCAGTACTATGTGTTGTCTAGTCCCATCTCTCTACTGTACAGCCAGCTGACCTATTTCCCAGCATGCCTATCAGCCCGAGGTGGTTTCACAGATGATGGCGGGACACAGATGGTGCTGTTGCGGGTCAGAGACCTCAGCCAATAGGAGTACAGGTCCAGGACACGGTGTGACCTGATTGGCTGGGTTAGATCAGAGAATGAAGCCAAGGCAGTTAGATCACCTGAGATGTCAGGGGAGAGGAGAAAGACTACTGGAGAGAGAGAAGGGGAGGAGAGGGGAGAGGAGAAAGACTACTGGAGAGAGAGAAGGGGAGGATAGGGGAGAGGAGAACGACTACTGGAGAGAGAGAAGGGGAGGATAGGGGAGAGGAGAAAGACCACTGGTGAGAGAGAAGGGGAGGATAGGGAGAGGAAAGACCACTGGAGAGAGAGAAGGGGAGGATAGGGGAGAGGAGAAAGACCACTGGAGAGAGAGAAGGGGAGGATAGGGGAGAGGAGAACGACTACTGGAGAGAGAGAAGGGGAGGATAGGGGAGAGGAGAAAGACCACTGGAGAGAGAGAAGGGGAGGATAGGGGAGAGGAGAAAGACCACTGGAGAGAGAGAAGGGGAGGATAGGGGAGAGGAGAACGACCACTGGAGAGAGAGAAGGGGAGGATAGGGGAGAGGAGAAAGACCACTGGAGAGAGAGAAGGGGAGGATAGGGGAGAGGAGAATGACTACTGGAGAGAGAGAAGGGGAGGATAGGGGAGAGGAGAACGACTACTGGAGAGAGAGAAGGGGAGGATAGGGGAGAGGAGAAGCGACTACTGGAGAGAGAGAAGGGGAGGATAGGGGAGAGGAGAACGACTACTGGAGAGAGAGAAGGGGAGGATAGGGGAGAGGAGAACGACTACTGGAGAGAGAGAAGGGAGGATAGGGGAGAGGAGAACGACTACTGGAGAGAGAGAAGGGGAGGATAGGGGAGAGGAGAATGACTACTGGAGAGAGAGAAGGGGAGGATAGGGGAGAGGAGAAAGACTACTGGAGAGAGAGAAGGGGAGGATAGGGGAGAGGAGAAAGACCACTGGAGAGGGAGGGAGGAGAGGAAGGAGAGAGAGAAGCAGCTGCAGCCTGGAGAGGGAGTGGAGGATGCAGTGTGTGAAGGAGAAAGTGTCTGGAGGAGAGGGGAGTCTCAGGATTGGTAGAGAGAGAACTAGACTGACTGGATCATCCCATCTGATTACAGGGGAGCTGTCTTGGCATCGAGAGGAGCTAGACTAACTAGGCTAAGGGGAGATAAGGATTACTGCACTTCTCACCTAGCTAACTAGGGGAGAGAGCCATAACGACTACACTTGGAGAGCTAAAGGGAGGATAGGGAGAGGATTTCTGCACTACTGGAGAAGAGAAGGGGAGGATAACAGAGGAGAACGACTACTGGAGAGAGAGAAGGGGAGGATAGGGGACGGAGCCATAACAGACTGCACTTCTGAGAGAGAAGGGGAGGATAGGGGAGCCACAACAGGAGACTTCTCACCTACTAACTGGCTAACAGAGAAGGGAGGATAGGGGAGAGGAGAACGACTACTGGAGAGAGAGAAGGGGAGGATAGGGGGAGAGGAGAACGATTACTGCACTTCTCAGAGAGCTAGGGGAGGATAGGGGAGAGGATAACGACTACTTGGAGACCTAGCTAAGGGAGGATAGGGGAGAGGAGAACTGACTACTGGAGAGCTAAGGGAGGATAGGGAGACAACAACTGACTACTGGAGAGCTAAGAAGGGGAGGCTAGGGAAGCCATAACATTACTGCACTTCTCAGAGAGCTAAGGGAGGATAACATTACTGCACTTCTCACCTAGAGATGGGAGACATTACTGACTACTGGAGCTAAGAGAAGGGAGGATAGGGGAGACTGAGACCTAGCTAACTGGAGACATTACTACACTTCTCACCTAGCTAACTAGGGACGGAGCCATAACATTACTACACTTCTCACCTAGCTAAGAGGCTACGGAGCCACAAGAACTGCACTACTGGGAGAGAAAGGGGAGGATAGGGGACTTCTCACCTAGAACTTGACTACTGGAGAGAGAAGGGGACTTCTCATAGGGAGAGGCTAACGACTACACTGGAGAGAGAGAAGGGGAGGATAGGGAGAGGAGAATGACTACTGGAGACCTAGCTAAGGGGAGGATAGGGAGAGGAGAAAGACTGCACTTCTCACCTAGCTAAGGGAGGATAGGGAGAGGAGAAAGACCACTGGAGAGAGAGAAGGGGAGGATAGGGGAGAGGAGAAACTGACCACTGCTAACTAGGAAGGGAGCCATAACAGGGGCACTTCTCACCTAGCTACTGGAGAGGAAGGGAGCCACAACAGGGCACTTCTCACCTAGCTAACTAGGGGAGGGAGCCATAACATTACTGCACTTCTCACCTAGAGGAGGGAGGCTAACATTACTACACTTCTCAGGAGCTAACTAGGCTAACGGAGCCATAACATTACTACACTTCTCACCTAGCTAACTAGGAGGAGCCAGGGATTACTGCACTTCTCACCTAGCTAACTAGGCTAACATTACTACACTTCTCACCTAGCTAAGGGGCTAATGGAGCCATAAGGGAGGGAGACTTCTCAGGGAGCTAACTAGGAACATTACTAACTTCTCAGTAGAGGGAGGCGAAGGAGATAACATTACTGTGACCTAGAGGGAGACTAACATTACTACACTTCTCACCTAGCTAAGCTAATGGAGCCATAACATTAGGCAGGTACCTGAGGGAGGGAACATTACTAAGGTAGTGAGCTAACTAGGGACGGAGCCATAACATTACTGACTTCTCACCTAGCTAACTAGGCTAATGAAGCCATAACAACTGCACTTCTCACCTAGCTAACTAGGAACGGAGCCATAAGGGAGTGCACTTCCCACCTAGCTAACTAGGAGAGGGGCCATAACATTAGTGCACTTCCCACCTAGCTAACTAGGGAAGGAGTACCATTACTGCAGGAGCTAACTAGGGAAGGTAAGGGAGGAGGGAGAGCTAACTAGGGAAGGTAGTGAGGACTTCTCACCTAGGGAAGGTGGTGAGGGGGCCATAACATTACTGCACTTCTCAAGCTAACTAGGACGGAGCCATAACATTACTGCACTTCTCACCTAGCTAACAGAGCCACAACATTACTGAACTTCTCAGGTAGTGAGGGGAAGGAGCCATAACATTACTGCACTTCTGGTCTAATTAGGCTAACGGAGTTAACATTACTGCACTTGTCACTGTGCTAATTAGGCTAACATTACTACACTTCTCATGTAATTAATTAATTCTCAACTAAGACAAAATCTTATTTAGAATCATCCCAGGATTACATAGTAGCTGTCTTGTCTACGGGCAATCAAGCTTATTGAGGAGCTATTCTAACGGGGCTAGTGATGTCTCTAGCTCATTACTAGCACTTGACCACAGCCTTGGATTCAAACCGGGGTCTAAGTGATGCCATAGCTCAGTACTGAC
>NW_026290912.1:90000-92500 GCF_023373465.1 Oncorhynchus keta
GGACAGGAGAGGACAGTATATATACAGGACAGGACAGGAGAGGACAGTATATATACAGGACAGGACAGGAGAGGACAGTATATATACAGGACAGGACAGGAGAGGACAGTATATATACAGGACAGGACAGGAGAGGACAGTATATATACAGGACAGGACAGGACAGAGAGGACAGTATATATACAGTATATATACAGGACAGGACAGGAGAGGACAGTATATATACAGGACAGGACAGGAGAGGACAGTATATATACAGGACAGGGAGAGGACAGTATATATACAGGACAGGACAGGAGAGGACAGTATATATACAGGACAGGACAGGGTATATACACAGGACAGGACAGGAGAGGACAGTATATATACAGGACAGGAGAGGACAGTATATACACAGGACAGGACAGGAGAGGACAGTATATATACAGGACAGGACAGGAGAGGACAGTATATATACACAGGACAGGAGAGGACAGTATATATACAGGACAGGACAGGAGAGGACAGTATATATACAGGGCAGGACAGGAGAGGACAGTATATATACAGGACAGGACAGGACAGGACAGTATATATACAGGACAGGACAGGAGAGGACAGTATATATACAGGACAGGACAGGACAGGACAGTATATATACAGGACAGGACAGGACAGGACAGTATATATACAGGACAGGAGAGGACAGTATGGAGCCTCCCAGGCCCACCCATGGCTCTGCCCCTGCTCAGTCATGTGAAATCCATAGATCAGGACCTAATGAATTCATTTCTTTAAACTGTAATTCAGTCAAACTTTTACATTTGTTAAATTATAAATAAAACTATTTCAATTTGTTGAATTATAAATACAATATTTTAAATGTGTTGAATTATACATAAAATATATATATATTTTTAATTATAAATAAAATATTTTAAATTTTGTGAATTATAAATAAAATATTTTACATTTTTGGAATTATAAATAAAATATTTTAAATCTCTTGAATTATAAATATTTAAAATGTGTTGCTTGTTCCATCTATATTTTTCGTACATTATAGACACTAAAAATATATTTTACAAATGACTTTATAATTACAATGACATTGTATTTTTATAAACATTTTAGATTTTATAATAAACTAATGTATTTGCAAAGTCACTATAATTCAAATGGGCTGTAAATATAAATGTATTAAAAGCGTAAATAAAATATATCTTATTTCATGGCGCTCCTAATTAATTTTAAAAATAATTTGTATAATATAATTCAATTTCCTAATTTTTTTTTTTTTTTTTTTTTTTTTTTTTACATTTGAGAGCACCAATGCTACCTTCAGACAGTTTGTTTTTACGTTTAGAGTCCTGTGTGATAACACCAACTGTCTCTATCCACCCCGTGGTGTTTGTCATTGATAACATCATAAATCAGGGTTGTGTGACAATAGTTTGTCAACACTACAGATAAATGACTGGACCGATTCATCATCGTCTACTGACCTGTCTGATATCTGGGTGGTTACTAATCTTTGGTGTAGATGTATTGTGGTGTGAATATCTTGGTATTTGGTGTTTAGTATCGTTGGTGTTTAGTGTCTTTGGTGTTTAGTATCTTTGGTGTGTAATATCTCTGGTGTTTAGTATCTTTGGTGTTTATTATCTTTGGAGTTTAGTATCTTTGGTGTGTAATATCTTTGGTGTTTAGTATCTTCAGTGTTTAGTATCTTTGGTGATTAGTATCTTTGGTGTTTAGTATCTTTGGTGTTTAGTATCTTTGGTGTTTAGTATCTTTGGTGTTTAGTATCTTTGGTGTTTAGTATCTTTGGTGTTTAGTATCTTTGGTGTTTAGTATCTTTGGTGTGTAATATCTTTGGTGTTTAATATCTTTGGTGTTTAATATCTTTGGTGTTTAGTATCTTTGGTGTTTAGTATCTTTGGTGTTTAATATCTTTGGTGTGTAATATCTTTGGTGTGTAATATCTTTGGTGTTTAATATCTTTGGTGTTTAATATCTTTGGTGTTTAGTATCTTTGGTGTTTAGTATCTTTGGTGTTTAGTATCTTTGGTGTGTAATATCTTTGGTGTTTAATATCTTTGGTGTTTAATATCTTTGGTGTTTAGTATCTTTGGTGTTTAGTATCTTTGGTGTTTAGTATCTTTGGTGTTTAGTATCTTTGGTGTTTAGTATCTTTGGTGTTTAATATCTTTGGTGTTTAATATCTTTGGTGTTTAGTATCTTTGGTGTTTAGTATCTTTGGTGTTTAGTATCTTTGGTGTTTAGTATCTTTGGTGTTTAATATCTTTGGTGTTTAATATCTTTGGTGTTTAATATCTTTGGTGTTTAGTATCTTTGGTGTTTAGTATCTTTGGTGTTTAGTATCTTTGGTGTTTAGTATCTTTGGTGTTTAATATCTTTGGTGTGTAATATCTTTGGTGTTTAGTATCTTTGCTGTGTACTAGATTACTAGATGTGTAGTCTCTATACTAAGGGATGATTAATGCAACACGTTTGGGAG
>NW_026290912.1:102500-105000 GCF_023373465.1 Oncorhynchus keta
TCTCTCTGATCTGGATTCTGTATCCTTCCATCTCTACTCCTCCCTCTGTTCTGGATTCTGTATCCTTCCATCTCTACTCCTTCCCTCTGTTCTGGATTCTGTATCCTTCCACCTCTGTTCTCTCCTGGTTTGATTGACACCTCAAAACTACCTGAATCTGAAATTATTATTTTTTTCCCCTTGTGGTATCCCAGCACCCCCCACAGAATGTCAGCGAGCCACACACACACACACACACACACACACACACACACACACACACACACACACACACACACACACACACACACACACACACACACACACACACACACACACATCACACACACACACACACACACACACACACACACACACACACACACATCATCCACACAGTGTGATTAGGTTCCACGCACACACACACACACATGCACGCGCCTCCCTTCTCCCTCCCCTTTTTCTCTCACTCTCTCTTCATACCCCCACCCTGTTCTGTTCAGTAGGTGGGTCTCCTCCTCCTCCTCCTCCTCCTCCTCCTCCTCCTCCTATCAGACAAGTTAATCCCAGCCCTGTTCTGTTCAGTAGGTGGGTCTCTCCTCCTCCTCCTCCTCCTCCTCCTCCTCCTCCTCCTCCTCCTCCTATCAGACAAGTTAATCCCAGGCCTGTTCTGTTCAGTAGGTGGGTCTCCTCCTCCTCCTCCTCCTCCTCCTCCTCCTCCTCCTCCTCCTCCTCCTATCAGACAAGTTAATCCCAGCCCTGTTCTGTTCAGTAGGTGGGTCTCCTCCTCCTCCTCCTCCTCCTCCTCCTCCTCCTCCTCCTATCAGGTCTAGTTAATCCCAGCCCGGTTCTGTTCAGTAGGTGGGTCTCCTCCTCTCCTCCTCCCTCTCCTCCTCCTCCTCCTCCTCCTCCTCCTCCTCCTCCTCCTCCTATCAGGTCTAGTTAATCCCAGCCCTGTTCTGTTCAGTAGGTGGGTCTCCTCCTCCTCCTCCTCCTCCTCCTCCTCCTCCTCCTCCTCCTATCAGGTCTAGTTAATCCCTGCCCTGTTCTGTTCAGTAGGTGGGTCTCCCTCCTCCTCCTCCTCCTCCTCCTCCTCCTCCTCCTCCTCCTCCTCCTCCTCCTATCAGGTCTAGTTAATCCCAGCCCTGTTCTGTTCAGTAGGTGGGTCTCTCCTCCTCCTCCCCCTCCTCCTCCTCCTCCTCCTCCTCCTCCTCCTCCTCCTCCTCCTCCTCCTCCTCCTCCTCCTCCTCCTCCTATCAGGTCTAGTTAATCCCAGCCCTGTTCTGTTCAGTAGGTGGGTCTCCTCCTCCTCCTCCTCCTCCTCCTCCTCCTCCCTCCTCCTCCTCCTCCTCCTCCTCCTCCTCCTATCAGGTCTAGTTAATCCCAGCCCGGTTCTGTTCAGTAGGTGGGTCTCCTCCTCCTCCTCCTCCTCCTCCTCCTCCTCCTCCTCCTCCTCCTCCTCCTATCAGGTCTAGTTAATCCCAGCCCTGTTCTGTTCAGTAGGTGGGTCTCCTCCTCCTCCTCCTCCTCCTCCTCCTCCTCCTCCTCCTCCTATCAGGTCTAGTTAATCCCTGCCCTGTTCTGTTCAGTAGGTGGGTCTCCTCCTCCTCCTCCTCCTCCTCCTCCTCCTCCTCCTCCTCCTATCAGGTCTAGTTAATCCCAGCCCTGTTCTGTTCAGTAGGTGGGTCTCCTCCTCCTCCCCTCCTCCTCCTCCTCCTCCTCCTCCTCCTCCTATCAGGTCTAGTTAATCCCAGCCCTGTTCTGTTCAGTAAGTGGACTGATCTCTGATTTCGTCTCAACCTGAATTTAAATTAAATCCGAGCCCTCTGGTATTGAGGTGCTCTTGGGTCACTATGTGTGTGTTTGTGTGTGTCTCTCTCCTCTCTCTCTCTCTCTCTCTCTCTCTCTCTCTCTCTCTCTCTCTCTCTCTCTCTCTCTCTCTCTCTCTCTCTCAATGTTGACAGAGAAACCATGTATCTCTCTCTCCCTGTGTCTTTCTCTCAATTCAATTTAAGAGCTTTATTGTCTGCTGACAACAATTTCATGACGCTAGATTTTGCGTTTACTGACACTGGTCATATTCCACAGGACTGTTGTAGAAAACGTCACGTAACGTTAACCAACGAGCCGGGCTAACGTTAGCTAGTTAAACAATAAACAGTGACAACAGTACCACAGTGCTGGGAGCTAACCAACGAGCCGGGTTAACGTTAGCTAGTTAAACAATAAACAGTGACAACAGTACCACAGTGCTGGGAGCTAACCAACGAGCCGGGTTAACGTCAGCTAGTTAAACAATAAACAGTGACAACAGTGCTGGGAGCTAACCAACGAGCCGGGTTAACGTTAGCTAGTTAAACAATAAACAGTGACCACAGTGCTGGGAGCTAACCAACGAGCCGGGCTAACGTCAGCTAGTTAAACAATAAACAGTGACAACCGTGCTGGGAGCTAACCAACGAGCTTGGCTAACGTCAGCTAGTTAAACAATAAACAGTGACAACAGTGCTGGGAGCTAACC
>NW_026290912.1:110000-120982 GCF_023373465.1 Oncorhynchus keta
GTTGTTGACATGGAAACAGGTCTATCTAGATAACAGAATGGTGTGTTGTTGACATGGAAACAGGTCTATCTAGATAACAGAATGGTGTGTTGTTGACATGGAAACAGGTCTATCTAGATAACAGAATGGTGTGTTGTAGAGGTTGACATGGAAACAGGTCTATCTAGATAACAGAATGGTGTGTTGTTGACATGGAAACAGGTCTATCTAGATAACAGAATGGTGTGTTGTTGACATGGAAACAGGTCTATCTAGATAACAGAATGGTGTGTTGTTGACATGGAAACAGGTCTATCTAGATAACAGAATGGTGTGTTGTTGACATGGAAACAGGTCTATCTAGATAACAGAATGGTGTGTTGTAAAGGTTGACATGGAAACAGGTCTATCTAGATAACAGAATGGTGTGTTGTTGACATGGAAACAGGTCTATCTAGATAACAGAATGGTGTGTTGTTGACATGGAAACAGGTCTATCTAGATAACAGAATGGTGTGTTTGTTGACATGGAAACAGGTCTATCTAGATAATAGAATGGTGTGTTGTTGACATGGAAACAGGTCTATCTAGATAACAGAATGGTGTGTTGTTGACATGGAAACAGGTCTATCTAGATAACAGAATGGTGTGTTTGTTGACATGGAAACAGGTCTATCTAGATAATAGAATGGTGTGTTGTTGACATGGAAACAGGTCTATCTAGATAACAGAATGGTGTGTTGTTGACATGGAAACAGGTCTATCTAGATAACAGAATGGTGTGTTGTTGACATGGAAACAGGTCTATCTAGATAACAGAATGGTGTGTTGTTGACATGGAAACAGGTCTATCTAGATAACAGAATGGTGTGTTGTAAAGGTTGACATGGAAACAGGTCTATCTAGATAATAGAATGGTGTGTTGTTGACATGGAAACAGGTCTATCTAGATAATAGAATGGTGTGTTGTTGACATGGAAACAGGTCTATCTAGATAATAGAATGGTGTGTTGTAGACATGGAAACAGGTCTATCTAGATAACAGAATGGTGTGTTGTTGACATGGAAACAGGTCTATCTAGATAATAGAATGGTGTGTTGTTGACATGGAAACAGGTCTATCTAGATAACAGAATGGTGTGTTGTTGACATGGAAACAGGTCTATCTAGATAACAGAATGGTGTGTTGTTGACATGGAAACAGGTCTATCTAGATAACAGAATGGTGTGTTGTTGACATGGAAACAGGTCTATCTAGATAACAGAATGGTGTGTTGTTGACATGGAAACAGGTCTATCTAGATAACAGAATGGTGTGTTGTTGACATGGAAACAGGTCTATCTAGATAACAGAATGGTGTGTTGTTGACATGGAAACAGGTCTATCTAGATAACAGAATGGTGTGTTGTTGACATGGAAACAGGTCTATCTAGATAACAGAATGGTGTGTTGTTGACATGGAAACAGGTCTATCTAGATAACAGAATGGTGTGTTGTTGACATGGAAACAGGTCTATCTAGATAACAGAATGGTGTGTTGTTGACATGGAAACAGGTCTATCTAGATAACAGAATGGTGTTGTTGACATGGAAACAGGTCTATCTAGATAACAGTGTGTTGTTGACATGGAAACAGGTCTATCTAGATAACAGAATGGTGTGTTGTTGACATGGAAACAGGTCTATCTAGATAACAGAATGGTGTGTTGACATGGAAACAGGTCTATCTAGATAATAGAATGGTGTGTTGTTGACATGGAAACAGGTCTATCTAGATAACAGAATGGTGTGTTGTTGACATGGAAACAGGTCTATCTAGATAACAGAATGGTGTGTTGTTGACATGGAAACAGGTCTATCTAGATAACAGAATGGTGTGTTGTTGACATGGAAACAGGTCTATCTAGATAACAGAATGGTGTGTTGTTGACATGGAAACAGGTCTATCTAGATAACAGAATGGTGTGTTGTTGACATGGAAACAGGTCTATCTAGATAACAGAATGGTGTGTTGTTGACATGGAAACAGGTCTATCTAGATAACAGAATGGTGTGTTGTTGACATGGAAACAGGTCTATCTAGATAACAGAATGGTGTGTTGTTGACATGGAAACAGGTCTATCTAGATAACAGAATGGTGTGTTGTTGACATGGAAACAGGTCTATCTAGATAACAGAATGGTGTGTTGTTGACATGGAAACAGGTCTATCTAGATAACAGAATGGTGTGTTGTTGACATGGAAACAGGTCTATCTAGATAACAGAATGGTGTGTTGTTGACATGGAAACAGGTCTATCTAGATAACAGAATGGTGTGTTGTTGACATGGAAACAGGTCTATCTAGATAACAGAATGGTGACATGGAAACAGGTCTATCTAGATAACAGAATGGTGTGTTGTTGACATGGAAACAGGTCTATCTAGATAACAGAATGGTGTGTTGTTGACATGGAAACAGGTCTATCTAGATAATAGAATGGTGTGTTGTTGACATGGAAACAGGTCTATCTAGATAACAGAATGGTGTGTTGTTGACATGGAAACAGGTTGACATGGAAACAGGTCTATCTAGATAACAGAATGGTGTGTTGTTGACATGGAAACAGGTCTATCTAGATAACAGAATGGTGTGTTGTTGACATGGAAACAGGTCTATCTAGATAACAGAATGGTGTGTTGTTGACATGGAAACAGGTCTATCTAGATAACAGAATGGTGTGTTGTTGACATGGAAACAGGTCTATCTAGATAATAGAATGGTTGACATGTCTATCTAGATAACAGAATGGTGTGTTGTTGACATGGAAACAGGTCTATCTAGATAACAGAATGGTGTGTTGTTGACATGGAAACAGGTCTATCTAGATAACAGAATGGTGTGTTGTTGACATGGAAACAGGTCTAGATAACAGAATGGTGTGTTGTTGACATGGAAACAGGTCTATCTAGATAACAGAATGGTGTGTTGTTGACATGGAAACAGGTCTATCTAGATAACAGAATGGTGTGTTGTTGACAGAATGGAAACAGGTCTATCTAGATAATAGAATGGTGTGTTGTTGACATGGAAACAGGTCTATCTAGATAACAGAATGGTGTGTTGTTGACATGGAAACAGGTCTATCTAGATAACAGAATGGTGTGTTGTTGACATGGAAACAGGTCTATCTAGATAACAGAATGGTGTGTTGTTGACATGGAAACAGGTCTATCTAGATAACAGAATGGTGTGTTGATAACAGAATGGTGTGGTTGACATGGAAACAGGTCTATCTAGATAATAGAATGGTGTGTTGTTGACATGGAAACAGGTCTATCTAGATAACAGAATGGTGTGTTGTTGACATGGAAACAGGTCTATCTAGATAACAGAATGTTGACATGGAAACAGGTCTATCTAGATAACAGAATGGTGTGTTGTTGACATGGAAACAGGTCTATCTAGATAACAGAATGGTGTGTTGTTGACATGGAAACAGGTCTATCTAGATAACAGAATGGTGTGTTGTTGACATGGAAACAGGTCTATCTAGATAACAGAATGGTGTGTTGTTGACATGGAAACAGGTCTATCTAGATAACAGAATGGTGTGTTGTTGACATGGAAACAGGTCTATCTAGATAACAGAAGAATGGATAACAGAATGGTGTGTTGTTGACATGGAAACAGGTCTATCTAGATAACAGAATGGTGTGTTGTTGGAAACAGGTCTATCTAGATAATAGAATGGTGTGTTGTTGACATGGAAACAGGTCTATCTAGATAACAGAATGGTGTGTTGTTGACATGGAAACAGGTCTATCTAGATAACAGAATGGTGTGTTGTTGACATGGAAACAGGTCTATCTAGATAACAGAATGGTGTGTTGTTGACATGGAAACAGGTCTATCTAGATAATAGAATGGTGTGTTGTTGACATGGAAACAGGTCTATCTAGATAACAGAATGGTGTGTTGTTGACATGGAAACAGGTCTATCTAGATAACAGAATGGTGTGTTGTTGACATGGAAACAGGTCTATCTAGATAACAGAATGGTGTGTTGTTGACATGGAAACAGGTCTATCTAGATAACAGAATGGTGTGTTGTTGACATGGAAACAGGTCTATCTAGATAACAGAATGGTGTGTTGTTGACATGGAAACAGGTCTATCTAGATAACAGAATGGTGTGTTGTTGACATGGAAACAGGTCTATCTAGATAACAGAATGGTGTGTTGTTGACATGGAAACAGGTCTATCTAGATAACAGAATGGTGTGTTGTTGACATGGAAACAGGTCTATCTAGATAACAGAATGGTGTGTTGTTGACATGGAAACAGGTCTATCTAGATAACAGAATGGTGTGTTGTTGACATGGAAACAGGTCTATCTAGATAACAGAATGGTGTGTTGTTGACATGGAAACAGGTCTATAGATAACAGAATGGTGTGTTGTTGACATGGAAACAGGTCTATCTAGATAACAGAATGGTGTGTTGTTGACATGGAAACAGGTCTATCTAGATAACAGAATGGTGTGTTGTTGACATGGAAACAGGTCTATCTAGATAACAGAATGGTGTGTTGTTGACATGGAAACAGGTCTATCTAGATAACAGAATGGTGTGTTGTTGACATGGAAACAGGTCTATCTAGATAACAGAATGGTGTGTTGTTGACATGGAAACAGGTCTATCTAGATAATAGAATGGTGTGTTGTTGACATGGAAACAGGTCTATCTAGATAACAGAATGGTGTGTTGTTGACATGGAAACAGGTCTATCTAGATAACAGAATGGTGTGTTGTTGACAACAGGTCTATCTAGATAACAGAATGGTGTGTTGTTGACATGGAAACAGGTCTATCTAGATAACAGAATGGTGTGTTGTTGACATGGAAACAGGTCTATCTAGATAACAGAATGGTGTGTTGTAGAGGTTGACATGGAAACAGGTCTATCTAGATAACAGAATGGTGTGTTGTTGACATGGAAACAGGTCTATCTAGATAATAGAATGGTGTGTTGTTGACATGGAAACAGGTCTATCTAGATAACAGAATGGTGTGTTGTAAAGGTTGACATGGAAACAGGTCTATCTAGATAACAGAATGGTGTGTTGTAAAGGTTGACATGGAAACAGGTCTATCTAGATAATAGAATGGTGTGTTGTTGACATGGAAACAGGTCTATCTAGATAATAGAATGGTGTGTTGTTGACATGGAAACAGGTCTATCTAGATAATAGAATGGTGTGTTGTTGACATGGAAACAGGTCTATCTAGATAACAGAATGGTGTGTTGTTGACATGGAAACAGGTCTATCTAGATAACAGAATGGTGTGTTGTTGACATGGAAACAGGTCTATCTAGATAATAGAATGGTGTGTTGTTGACATGGAAACAGGTCTATCTAGATAACAGAATGGTGTGTTGTTGACATGGAAACAGGTCTATCTAGATAATAGAATGGTGTGTTGTTGACATGGAAACAGGTCTATCTAGATAACAGAATGGTGTGTTGTTGACATGGAAACAGGTCTATCTAGATAACAGAATGGTGTGTTGTTGACATGGAAACAGGTCTATCTAGATAACAGAATGGTGTGTTGTTGACATGGAAACAGGTCTATCTAGATAACAGAATGGTGTGTTGTTGACATGGAAACAGGTCTATCTAGATAACAGAATGGTGTGTTGTTGACATGGAAACAGGTCTATCTAGATAACAGAATGGTGTGTTGTTGACATGGAAACAGGTCTATCTAGATAACAGAATGGTGTGTTGTTGACATGGAAACAGGTCTATCTAGATAACAGAATGGTGTGTTGTTGACATGGAAACAGGTCTATCTAGATAATAGAATGGTGTGTTGTTGACATGGAAACAGGTCTATCTAGATAATAGAATGGTGTGTTGTTGACATGGAAACAGGTCTATCTAGATAACAGAATGGTGTGTTGTTGACATGGAAACAGGTCTATCTAGATAACAGAATGGTGTGTTGTTGACATGGAAACAGGTCTATCTAGATAACAGAATGGTGTGTTGTTGACATGGAAACAGGTCTATCTAGATAACAGAATGGTGTGTTGTTGACATGGAAACAGGTCTATCTAGATAACAGAATGGTGTGTTGTTGACATGGAAACAGGTCTATCTAGATAACAGAATGGTGTGTTGTTGACATGGAAACAGGTCTATCTAGATAACAGAATGGTGTGTTGTTGACATGGAAACAGGTCTATCTAGAATGGTGTGTTGTTGACAGAATCTAGATAACAGAATGGTGTGTTGTTGACATGGAAACAGGTCTATCTAGATAACAGAATGGTGTGTTGTTGACATGGAAACAGGTCTATCTAGATAATAGAATGGTGTGTTGTTGACATGGAAACAGGTCTATCTAGATAACAGAATGGTGTGTTGTTGACATGGAAACAGGTCTATCTAGATAACAGAATGTTGTTGACATGGAAACAGGTCTATCTAGATAACAGAATGGTGTGTTGTTGACATGGAAACAGGTCTATCTAGATAACAGAATGGTGTGTTGTTGACATGGAAACAGGTCTATCTAGATAACAGAATGGTGTGTTGTTGACATGGAAACAGGTCTATCTAGATAATAGAATGGTGTGTTGTTGACATGGAAACAGGTCTATCTAGATAACAGAATGGTGTGTTGTTGACATGGAAACAGGTCTATCTAGATAACAGAATGGTGTGTTGTTGACATGGAAACAGGTCTATCTAGATAACAGAATGGTGTGTTGTTGACATGGAAACAGGTCTATCTAGATAATAGAATGGTGTGTTGTTGACATGGAAACAGGTCTATCTAGATAACAGAATGGTGTGTTGTTGACATGGAAACAGGTCTATCTAGATAACAGAATGGTGTGTTGTTGACATGGAAACAGGTCTATCTAGATAATAGAATGGTGTGTTGTTGACATGGAAACAGGTCTATCTAGATAACAGAATGGTGTGTTGTTGACATGGAAACAGGTCTATCTAGATAACAGAATGGTGTGTTGTTGACATGGAAACAGGTCTATCTAGATAACAGAATGGTGTGTTGTTGACATGGAAACAGGTCTATCTAGATAATAGAATGGTGTGTTGTTGACATGGAAACAGGTCTATCTAGATAACAGAATGGTGTGTTGTTGACATGGAAACAGGTCTATCTAGATAACAGAATGGTGTGTTGTTGACATGGAAACAGGTCTATCTAGATAACAGAATGGTGTGTTGTTGACATGGAAACAGGTCTATCTAGATAACAGAATGTGTGTTGTTGACATGGAAACAGGTCTATCTAGATAACAGAATGGTGTGTTGTTGACAAACAGGTCTATCTAGATAACAGAATGGTGTGTTGTTGACATGGAAACAGGTCTATCTAGATAACAGAATGGTGTGTTGTTGACATGGAAACAGGTCTATCTAGATAACAGAATGGTGTGTTGTTGACATGGAAACAGGTCTATCTAGATAATAGAATGGTGTGTTGTTGACATGGAAACAGGTCTATCTAGATAACAGAATGGTGTGTTGTTGACATGGAAACAGGTCTATCTAGATAACAGAATGGTGTGTTGTTGACATGGAAACAGGTCTATCTAGATAACAGAATGGTGTGTTGTTGACATGGAAACAGGTCTATCTAGATAACAGAATGGTGTGTTGTTGACATGGAAACAGGTCTATCTAGATAACAGAATGGTGTGTTGTTGACATGGAAACAGGTCTATCTAGATAACAGAATGGTGTGTTGTTGACATGGAAACAGGTCTATCTAGATAACAGAATGGTGTGTTGTTGACATGGAAACAGGTCTATCTAGATAATCAGAATGGTGTGTTGTTGACATGGAAACAGGTCTATCTAGATAACAGAATGGTGTGTTGTTGACATGGAAACAGGTCTATCTAGATAACAGAATAACAGGTGTGTTGTTGACATGGAAACAGGTCTATCTAGATAACAGAATGGTGTGTTGTTGACATGGAAACAGGTCTATCTAGATAATAGAATGGTGTGTTGTTGACATGGAAACAGGTCTATCTAGATAACAGAATGGTGTGTTGTTGACATGGAAACAGGTCTATCTAGATAACAGAATGGTGTGTTGTTGACATGGAAACAGGTCTGTCTAGATAACAGAATGGTGTGTTGTTGACATGGAAAAGGTCTATCTAGATAACAGAATGGTGTGTTGTTGACATGGAAACAGGTCTATCTAGATAACAGAATGGTGTGTTGTTGACATGGAAACAGGTCTATCTAGATAATAGAATGGTGTGTTGTTGACATGGAAACAGGTCTATCTAGATAACAGAATGGTGTGTTGTTGACATGGAAACAGGTCTATCTAGATAACAGAATGGTGTGTTGTTGACATGGAAACAGGTCTATCTAGATAACAGAATGGTGTGTTGTTGACATGGAAACAGGTCTATCTAGATAACAGAATGGTGTGTTGTTGACATGGAAACAGGTCTATCTAGATAACAGAATGGTGTGTTGTTGACATGGAAACAGGTCTATCTAGATAACAGAATGGTGTGTTGTTGACATGGAAACAGGTCTATCTAGATAATAGAATGGTGTGTTGTTGACATGGAAACAGGTCTATCTAGATAACAGAATGGTGTGTTGTTGACATGGAAACAGGTCTATCTAGATAACAGAATGGTGTGTTGTTGACATGGAAACAGGTCTATCTAGATAACAGAATGGTGTGTTGTTGACATGGTCTATCTAGAAACAGGTCTATCTAGATAACAGAATGGTGTGTTGTTGACATGGAAACAGGTCTATCTAGATAATAGAATGGTGTGTTGTTGACATGGAAACAGGTCTATCTAGATAATAGAATGGTGTGTTGTTGACATGGAAACAGGTCTATCTAGATAACAGAATGGTGTGTTGTTGACATGGAAACAGGTCTATCTAGATAACAGAATGGTGTGTTGTTGACATGGAAACAGGTCTATCTAGATAACAGAATGGTGTGTTGTTGACATGGAAACAGGTCTATCTAGATAACAGAATGGTGTGTTGTTGACATGGAAACAGGTCTATCTAGATAACAGAATGGTGTGTTGTTGACATGGAAACAGGTCTATCTAGATAATAGAATGGTGTGTTGTTGACATGGAAACAGGTCTATCAGAATGGTGTGTTGTTGATAACAGAATAGAATGGTGTGTTGTTGACATGGAAACAGGTCTATCTAGATAACAGAATGGTGTGTTGTTGACATGGAAACAGGTCTATCTAGATAACAGAATGGTGTGTTGTTGACATGGAAACAGGTCTATCTAGATAATAGAATGGTGTGTTGTTGACATGGAAACAGGTCTATCTAGATAACAGAATGGTGTGTTGTTGACATGACATGGAATGGTGTGTTGTTGACAGGTCTATCTAGATAACAGAATGGTGTGTTGTTGACATGGAAACAGGTCTATCTAGATAATAGAATGGTGTGTTGTTGACATGGAAACAGGTCTATCTAGATAACAGAATGGTGTGTTGTTGACATGGAAACAGGTCTATCTAGATAATAGAATGGTGTGTGTTGTTGACATGGAAACAGGTCTATCTAGATAACAGAATGGTGTGTTGTTGACATGAAAACAGGTCTATCTAGATAACAGAATGGTGTGTTGTTGACATGGAAACAGGTCTATCTAGATAACAGAATGGTGTGTTGTTGACATGGAAACAGGTCTATCTAGATAATAGAATGGTGTGTTGTTGACATGGAAACAGGTCTATCTAGATAACAGAATGGTGTGTTGTTGACATGGAAACAGGTCTATATCTAGATAACAGAATGGTGTGTTGTTGACATGGAAACAGGTCTATAGACAGAATGGTGTGTTGTTGACATGGAAACAGGTCTATCTAGATAATAGAATGGTGTGTTGTTGACATGGAAACAGGTCTATCTAGATAATAGAATGGTGTGTTGTTGACATGGAAACAGGTCTATCTAGATAATCAGAATGGTGTGTTGTTGACATGGAAACAGGTCTATCTAGATAACAGAATGGTGTGTTGTTGACATGGAAAGGTCCATCTAGATAACAGAAGGTCTGGAAACAGGTCTAGATAACAGAATGGTGTGTTGTTGACATGGAAACAATCTAGATAATAGAATGGTGTGTTGGTCTATCTAGATAACAGAATGGTGTGTTGTTGACATGGAAACAGGTCTATCTAGATAACAGAATGGTGTGTTGTTGACATGGAAACAGGTCTATCTAGATAACAGAATGGTGTGTTGTTGACATGGAAACAGGTCTATCTAGATAATAGAATGGTGTGTTGTTGACGACATGGAAACAGGTCTATCTAGATAACAGAATGGTGTGTTGTTGACATGGAAACAGGTCTATCTAGATAACAGAATGGTGTGTTGTTGACATGGAAACAGGTCTATCTAGATAACAGAATGGTGTGTTGTTGACATGGAAACAGGTCTATCTAGATAACATAATGGTGTGTTGTTGACATGGAAACAGGTCTATCTAGATAACAGAATGGTGTGTTGTTGACATGGAAACAGGTCTATCTAGATAACAGAATGGTGTGTTGTTGACATGGAAACAGGTCTATCTAGATAACAGAATGGTGTGTTGTTGACATGGAAACAGGTCTATCTAGATAATAGAATGGTGTGTTGTTGACATGGAAACAGGTCTATCTAGATAACAGAATGGTGTGTTGTTGACATGGAAACAGGTCTATCTAGATAACAGAATGGGTGTGTTGTTGACATGGAAACAGGTCTATCTAGATAACATAATGGTGTGTTGTTGACATGGAAACAGGGTCTATCTAGATAACAGAATGGTGTGTTGTTGACATGGAAACAGGTCTATCTAGATAATAGAATGGTGTGTTGTTGACATGGAAACAGGTCTATCTAGATAACAGAATGGTGTGTTGTTGACATGGAAACAGGTCTATCTAGATAATAGAATGGTGTGTTGT
>NW_026290913.1:0-10000 GCF_023373465.1 Oncorhynchus keta
GGGTCACTGGGATCACACAGGGCCACATCCTGACCTGATGTGGGTGGCCCATTGAATACTCTTACTAATACGTGCATCGCATAAACTGTGTACACACACACACACACACACAAGACAAAGCCTTCTAGACTAAAGCAACCATAGCCTGTTACCTGGCAACTCAGGGCTGATATCACCGTGACAACACCCATTCTGGGGGTAGTGCCCTTCTGCTCAAGAGGCCAGCTGGAGAGACTAGGGCAATGTGTGTTTTGTGTGTGTGGCAGAGATGAAGTGTGTCTAACAGCAGATGGTGTGTGTGTGTGTGTGTGTGTGTGTGTGTGTGTGTGTGTGTGTGTGTGTGTGTTCACAGGTGGAATTAAGGAATATTTTGAGGAGAAACACGCAGTAGATGACACACACAGTCTCTTTCTGCCTCACACCCAGGGGGAGAGAGCTAACATGATCTCTACCTCAGTCTATCTCTCTGCAGGCAGCTGGGCACCTCACACCCAGGGAGAGAGCTAACATGATCTCTACCTCAGTCTATCTCTGCAGGCAGCTGGGCACCTCACACCCAGGGAGAGAGCTAACATGATCTCTACCCTCAGTCTATCTCTGCAGGCAGCTGGGCACCACACCCAGGGAGAGAGCTAACGTGATCTCTACCTCAGTCTATCTCTGCAGGCAGCTGGGCACCTCACACCCAGGGAGAGAGCTAACATGATCTCTACCTCAGTCTATCTCTGCCGGCGGCTGGGCACCTCACACCCAGGAAGAGCTAACATGATCTCTACCTCAGTCTATCTCTGCGGGCAGCTGGGCACCTCACACCCACAACATGACCTCTGATCTAACAGGAGCTCTACTGTAGTTAGTATGACCTCACAGTTAATATGACTCAATATGGCTGAGGTCTGTCCTCACATTTATTGTTTACAAATACACTGTACTACTTCCTCTACCCCTGTTACACATCTCACCTATGTGATCTAATATGGTTGTCTATGATCACGGAGAATGACTGGGCGCCATTTTGAATGATCCAGGTGTCATTTATTGAATTATTGATCCTGAATTTAATTCCACTGCCCTACCAATTGCTTCAAATCAAACCTTTTTTGTCACATGCGCCGAATACAACAAGTGTAGACCTTACCGTGAAATGCTTACTGACAAACCCTTAACCAACAGTGCAGTTCAAGAAGAGTTAAGAAAATATTTACCAAATAAACGAAAGTAAAAAATAATAAAAAATGAACACAAGAATAATGAGGCTATATACAGGGGGTACCAGTACCAGGTCAGTGTGTGGGGTTACAGGTTAGAGGTGACTTGTACATGTAGGTAGGGGGGGAGTGAATATGCATAGATAATCAACAGTGAGTATAGGTACAAGACAAATGGGGGGGTCAATGTAGTAATCCGGTGGCCATTAGACTAGTTGTTCAGCAGTCTTATGGCTCGGGGGGTAGAAGCTGTTAAGGAGCCTTTTGGTCATAGACTTGGTGCTCCGTCGTACCGCTTTGCCGGCGGTAGGAGAGAGAGTCTATGACTTTGGTGAATGGAGTCTTTAACTATGTTATGGGCTTTCCTCTGACACGCTTATGTAGGTAGAGTCACCTAATTAACTCTACCTACATGTACATACTACCTCAACTGCCCCCGCACACTGACTCTGTACCGGCTTCCCCCTGTATATATTGACTCTGTACCGGCACCCCCTGTATATAGTCTCCACATTAACTCTGTACCGCTCCCCCTGTATATAGCCTCCACATTGACTCTGTACTGGTACCCCTGTATATAGTCTCCACATTGACTCTGTACCGGCACCCTGTATATAGTCTCCACATTAACTCTGTACCGGCTCCCCCTGTATATAGTCTCCACATTGACTGTGTACCGGCTCCCTATATAGTCTCCACATTGACTCTGTACCAGCTCCCTGTATATAGTCTCCACACTGACTGTGTACCGGCTCCCCCTGTATATAGTCTCCACATTGACTCTGTACCGGCTCCCCCTGTATATAGTCTCCACATTGACTCTGTACCGGCTCCCCCTGTATATAGTCTCCACATTGACTCTGTACCGGCCCCCCCTGTATATAGTCTCCACATTGACTCTGTACCGGCTCCCCCTGTATATAGTCTCCACATTGACTGTGTACCGGCTCCCCCTGTATATAGTCTCCACATTGACTGTGTACCGGCTCCCCCTGTATATAGTCTCCACATTGACTCTGTACCGGCTCCCCCCTGTATATAGTCTCCACATTGACTGTGTACCGGCTCCCCCCTGTATATAGTCTCCACATTGACTCTGTACCGGCTCCCCCCTGTATATAGTCTCCACATTGACTCTGTACCGGCTCCCCCTGTATATAGTCTCCACATTGACTCTGTACCGCTCCCCCCTGTATATAGTCTCCACATTGACTCTGTACCGCTCCCCCTGTATATAGTCTCCACATTGACTGTGTACCGGCTCCCCCTGTATATAGTCTCCACATTGACTCTGTACCGGCTCCCCCTGTATATAGTCTCCACATTGACTGTGTACCGGCTCCCCCCTGTATATAGTCTCCACATTGACTCTGTACCGGCTCCCCCCTGTATATAGTCTCCACATTGACTCTGTACCGGCTCCCCCCTGTATATAGTCTCCACATTGACTCTGTACCGGCTCCCCCCTGTATATAGTCTCCACATTGACTCTGTACCGGCTCCCCCCTGTATATAGTCTCCACATTGACTGTGTACCGGCTCCCCCCTGTATATAGCCTCCACATTGACTCTGTACTGGTACCCCCTGTATATAGTCTCCACATTGACTCTGTACCGGCACCCCCCTGTATATAGTCTCCACATTGATTCTGTACCGGCTCCCCCCTGTATATAGTCTCCACATTGACTCTGTACCGGCTCCCCCCTGTATATAGTCTCCACATTGACTCTGTACCGGCACCCCCCTGTATATAGTATCCACATTGACTCTGTACCAGCTCCCCCTGTATATAGTCTCCACATTGACTCTGAACCGGCTCCCCCCTGTATATAGTCTCCACATTGACTCTGTACCGGCTCCCCCCTGTATATAGTCTCCACATTGACTGTGTACCGGCTCCCCCCTGTATATAGTCTCCACATTGACTGTGTACCGGCTCTCCCTGTATATAGTCTCCACATTGACTCTGTACTGGTACCCCCTGTATATAGTCTCCACATTGACTGTGTACCGGCTCCCCCCTGTATATAGTCTCCACATTGACTCTGTACCGGCTCCCCCCTGTATATAGTCTCCACATTGACTGTGTACCGGCTCCCCCCTGTATATAGTCTCCACATTGACTCTGTACCGGCTCCCCCTGTATATAGTCTCCACATTGACTGTGTACCGGCTCCCCCCTGTATATAGTCTCCACATTGACTCTGTACCGGCTCCCCCTGTATATAGTCTCCACATTGACTCTGTACCGGCTCCCCCCTGTATATAGTCTCCACATTGACTCTGTACCGGCACCCCCCTGTATATAGTCTCCACATTGACTCTGTACCGGCTCCCCCCTGTATATAGTCTCCACATTGACTGTGTACCGGCTCCCCCCTGTATATAGTCTCCACATTGACTGTGTACCGGCACCCCCCTGTATATAGTCTCCACATTGACTCTGTACCGGCTCCCCCCTGTATATAGTCTCCACATTGACTCTGTACCAGCTCCCCCTGTATATAGTCTCCACACTGACTGTGTACCGGCTCCCCCTGTATATAGTCTCCACATTGACTCTGTACCGGCTCCCCCTGTATATAGTCTCCACATTGACTCTGTACCGGCTCCCCCTGTATATAGTCTCCACATTGACTCTGTACCGGCCCCCTGTATATAGTCTCCACATTGACTCTGTACCGGCTCCCCCCTGTATATAGTCTCCACATTGACTGTGTACCGGCTCCCCCCTGTATATAGTCTCCACATTGACTGTGTACCGGCTCCCCCCTGTATATAGTCTCCACATTGACTCTGAACCGGCTCCCCCCTGTATATAGTCTCCACATTGACTCTGTACCGGCTCCCCCCTGTATATAGTCTCCACATTGACTCTGTACCGGCTCCCCCCTGTATATAGTCTCCACATTGACTCTGAACCGGCTCCCCCCTGTATATAGTCTCCACATTGACTCTGTACCGGCTCCCCCCTGTATATAGTCTCCACATTGACTGTGTACCGGCTCCCCCCTGTATATAGTCTCCACATTGACTCTGTACCGGCTCCCCCTGTATATAGTCTCCACATTGACTCTGTACCGGCTCCCCCTGTATATAGTCTCCACATTGACTCTGTACCGGCTCCCCCCTGTATATAGTCTCCACATTGACTCTGTACCGGCTCCCCCCTGTATATAGTCTCCACATTGACTGTGTACCGGCTCCCCCCTGTATATAGTCTCCACATTGACTCTGTACCGGCTCCCCCCTGTATATAGTCTCCACATTGACTGTGTACCGGCTCCCCCCTGTATATAGTCTCCACATTGACTCTGTACCGGCTCCCCCCTGTATATAGTCTCCACATTGACTGTGTACCGGCTCCCCCCTGTATATAGCCTCCACATTGACTCTGTACCGGCTCCCCCCTGTATATAGTCTCCACATTGACTCTGTACCGGCTCCCCCCTGTATATAGTCTCCACATTGACTGTGTACCGGCTCCCCCCTGTATATAGCCTCCACATTGACTCTGTACTGGTACCCCCTGTATATAGTCTCCACATTGACTCTGTACCGGCACCCCCCTGTATATAGTCTCCACATTGATTCTGTACCGGCTCCCCCCTGTATATAGTCTCCACATTGACTCTGTACCGGCTCCCCCCTGTATATAGTCTCCACATTGACTCTGTACCGGCACCCCCCTGTATATAGTATCCACATTGACTCTGTACCAGCTCCCCCTGTATATAGTCTCCACATTGACTCTGAACCGGCTCCCCCCTGTATATAGTCTCCACATTGACTCTGTACCGGCTCCCCCCTGTATATAGTCTCCACATTGACTGTGTACCGGCTCCCCCCTGTATATAGTCTCCACATTGACTGTGTACCGGCTCTCCCCTGTATATAGTCTCCACATTGACTCTGTACTGGTACCCCCTGTATATAGTCTCCACATTGACTGTGTACCGGCTCCCCCCTGTATATAGTCTCCACATTGACTCTGTACCGGCTCCCCCCTGTATATAGTCTCCACATTGACTGTGTACCGGCTCCCCCCTGTATATAGTCTCCACATTGACTCTGTACCGGCTCCCCCCTGTATATAGTCTCCACATTGACTGTGTACCGGCTCCCCCTGTATATAGTCTCCACATTGACTCTGTACCGGCTCCCCCTGTATATAGTCTCCACATTGACTCTGTACCGGCTCCCCCTGTATATAGTCTCCACATTGACTCTGTACCGGCACCCCCTGTATATAGTCTCCACATTGACTCTGTACCGGCTCCCCCTGTATATAGTCTCCACATTGACTGTGTACCGGCTCCCCCCTGTATATAGTCTCCACATTGACTGTGTACCGGCACCCCCCTGTATATAGTCTCCACATTGACTCTGTACCGGCTCCCCCTGTATATAGTCTCCACATTGACTCTGACCGGCTCCCCCTGTATATAGTGACTCTGTACCGGCTCCCCCTGTATATAGTCTCCACATTGACTGTACCGGCTCCCCCTGTATATAGTCTCCACATTGACTCTGACCGGCTCCCCCTGTATATAGTCTCCACATTGACTCTGTACCGGCTCCCCCTGTATATAGTCTCCACATTGACTCTGTACCGGCTCCCCCTGTATATAGTCTCCACATTGACTCTGTACCGGCTCCCCCTGTATATAGTCTCCACATTGACTCTGTACCGGCTCCCCCCTGTATATAGTCTCCACATTGACTCTGTACCGGCACCCCCTGTATATAGTCTCCACATTGACTCTGTACCGGCTCCCCCCTGTATATAGTCTCCACATTGACTCTGTACCGGCTCCCCCCTGTATATAGTCTCCACATTGACTCTGAACCGGCTCCCCCTGTATATAGTCTCCACATTGACTCTGTACCGGCTCCCCCTGTATATAGTCTCCACATTGACTCTGTACCGCACCCCCTGTATATAGTCTCCACATTGACTCCGGCTCCCCCTGTATATAGTCTCCACATTGACTGTGTACCGGCTCCCCCTGTATATAGTCTCCACATTGACTGTGTACCGGCACCCCCTGTATATAGTCTCCACATTGACTCTGTACCGGCTCCCCCCTGTATATAGTCTCCACATTGACTCTGTACCGGCTCCCCCCTGTATATAGTCTCCACATTGACTCTGAACCGGCTCCCCCCTGTATATAGTCTCCACATTGACTCTGTACCGGCTCCCCCCTGTATATAGTCTCCACATTGACTCTGAACCGGCTCCCCCCTGTATATAGTCTCCACATTGACTCTGTACCGGCTCCCCCCTGTATATAGTCTCCACATTGACTCTGTACCGGCTCCCCCTGTATATATTGTTATTGTTTACTGTTCCTCTTTAGTTACTTGTTACTTTTATCTCTTATTCTTATCTGTATTTATTTAACTGCATTGTCAGTTAGGGGGTCGTAAGTAAGCATTTCACTGTCTACACCTATTGTATATGGAGCATGTGACTAATACAATTGGATTTGATATCGGTCCTGGATTGCAGGAAGCTTGGCCCCAGTGATGTACTGGGCCGTACGCACTATCCTCTGTAGCGCCTTGAGATCAGATGCCGAGCAGTTGCCATACGGGGATGCAACCATACAGGATGCTCTTGATGGTGCAGCTGTAGAACCTTGTGAGGATCTGGGGACCCATGCTAAATCTTTTCAGTCTCCTGGCAGGGGAAAAGGTTTTGTCGTACCCGTTTCACAACTGCCTTGGTGTGTTTGGACCAGGACAGTTTGTTGGGGATGGAAACTTGAAACTTTCTACCGACTCTACTACAGCCCCGTTAATGGGGCCTGTTCGGCCCACCTTTTCTTGTAATCCACGATCATCTCCTGTGTCTTGCTCACATTGAGGGAGAGGTTGTTGTCCTGGCACCACACTGCCAGGTCTGACCTCCTCCCTATAGGCTGTCTCATCGTTGTCGGTGATCAGGCCCAACTGTTGTGTCGTCAGCAAACTTAGCGATGGTGTTGGAGTCGTGTTTGACAACGCAGTTGTGGGAGTACAGGAGGGTACTAAGTATACACTCCTGAGGGGCCCCAGTGTTGAGGATCAGTGCGGCAGACATGTTGTTGTCTGCCCTTACCACCTGGGGGCGGTCCGTCAGGAAGTTCAGGATCCAGTTGCAGAGGGAGGTGCTTAGTCCCAGGGTACTTCGCTTAGTGATGAGCTTTGTGGGCACTATGGTGTTGAACACTGAGCTATAGTCAATGAACAGCATTCTCACATAGGTGTTCCTTTTGTCCAGGTGGGAAAGGGCAGTGTGGAGTGCGATTGAGATTGCGTCATCTGTGGATCGGTTGGGGCGGTATGGGAATTGGAGTGGGTTTAGGGTATCCAGGAGAATGCTGTTGATGTGAGCCATGACCAGCTTTTCAAAGCACTTCATGGCTACCGACATGAGTGCTACGGGGCTGTAATCATTTAGGCAGGTTACCTTTGCTTCCTTGGGCACAGGGATTATGGTGGTCTGCTTTAAACATGTAGGTATTACAGACTCGGTCAGGGAGAGGTTGAACATGTCAATGAAGACACTTGCCAGTTGGTCCGTGTATGCTTTGAGTTCAAATCCTGGTAATCAATCTGGCCCCGCAACTTTGTGAATGTTGACCTGTTTAAAGGTCTTGCTCACCTCGGCATCGAGAGCATTATCACACAGTCAACAAGGACATCTGGTGCTCTCGTGCATGTTTCAGTGTTGCTTGCCTCGAAGCGAGCATAAAAAGGCATTTAGCTCGTCTGGTAGGCTCTCGCCTGGGTTTCCCTTTGTAGTCCGTAATAGTTTGAGCCCTGCCACATCCGACGAGCATCAGAGCCTGTGTAGTAGGATTCAATCTTAATCCTGTATTGATGCTTTGCTTGTTTGATGGTTCGTCTGAGGGCATAGCGGGATTTCTTAGAACTCTTGCTCTATACTGCCCCTGTTGGAGAAAGTGCGTGCCCATAGTAAACTGAAAATATTTTTCCCCAAAATTGCTAATATATGCATATAAAAACTATTATCGAATAGAAAACACTCTAAAGCTTCTAAAACCGTTTAAATTTTGTCTCTATGTAAAGCAGAACCCTCAGGGCATGCATTCTCCCAAATGCTCTCTTGTCATGGAAAAAGTTGGCCCAACTTTGACGTCATCTCACACACACTTCCCAAACAGCTACCGCTCTGGGAACAGTCTGTACGTGTTCAGCGCGAAGCCTGCTTTCAATGGGGCTTCTCATTGTGAGAATCGCGCGCTCACGGGAGTTTGAGCGAGCCGAATCCTCTCGGCCAAGCGAAAAAAAAGGTGACTGTTACGCGCGCTCTGGCCGGGTGATGTATTTTCTTCAGGATCGATTAAATGACGTGTGTGTTTCTGTTCGTCCTCAAGATTTCTGTGCACCTTTATAACATGTTAAAGCTTAATTATGAACATAGTTTGACAAGTTTACTCAACATATAATATGTAATTTCGACGTTTTGGTGCGCATCCACTTGAATTTTGCCTACATTTCGACCGAAATGTGGCTATTTTGAGAACCGAAAGACGCAGACTTGAAAACTAAACGCTGGTTTGGTAAGTATAATCCCTTCCAGGTCTTTTGATGGAAGAACAGCTAAGGTAAGGGAATATTTATGTGGTAAATTTGGGTTTCTGTCGACTCCAAGATAGAGGAGCGATAATGCTAATTTTGGAGCGCCGACTCCTAGTATAGCCTAGTGAACCTGTAACGTTAAAAATAAATGTAACACAGCGATTGCATTTAGAAGAAGTGTATCTTCCTATACATATGTAAAACATGCATATTTAGTCAAAGTTTATGATGTGTATTCCTTGTTAGCTGACGTTATCTGCCGGAGCTATCGGCATTTCTCCTGACATTTTAGTAGCATTTGAACGATGCATCATTGTAAACAGAGATTTATGGATATATATTGCAGATTATTGAAAAAAAAATGAATGTACTGTGTAACATGTTATATTACTGTCATCTGATGAAGATTTCAAAAGGTTAGTGAAATGATTTTTCTTTTAATCCTGCGTTTGTTGATTGCATATTTTTTCCTACTTGGCTATGCAAATGAGCTATGTCTGTGGTGGTGGTTTGACATAAATATGTGCTATGTTTTCGCTGTAAAACATTTTAGAAATCTGACTTGCTGGGTAGATAAACAACTTGTTTATCTTTCATTTGAGCTATTTTACTTGTTAATGTGTGGAGGTTAAATATTTTTAGGAATATTTTTTCGCATTGTGCGTTATGCTAATGAGCTTGAGCCGTAGTCACGAACCCGGATCCGGTATTGGTAGACTATGAGGTTAAAGGCGCCCAGTTAGTGTCTCGCTCCTTGAAAGCGGCAGCTCTAGCTTTAAGCTTGATGTGGATGTTGCCTGTAATTCAAGGCTTCTGTTTGGGATATGTTCGTACGGTCACTGTGGGGACGACGTCGTCGATGCACTTATTGATGAAGCCGATGACTGAGGTGGTATACTCCTCAATGCCATTCAGTCAAACTGCCATCCCAGAAGTCGCTTGTGCTGACTTCAAAATGAAGGGCGTTGTACAAAACAAATTTATCACCGATTGGATCGTATCAAAGCCAATGACATGATTCATGAACGCTGGGCTAAACCCATTGGTTTCGGGACCAATCAGAACGGTTAGAATGTGTTCACATTCTATGTATTGAGGAAGGAAAGCAAATCCAGACTCGTGGTGGAGAAGAAACGCTAGTGGGCGGAGCCATGCATGTGGATGGTTGTCAGGCTAATCAATGAACAAATAGCTTAGG